>NW_028270155.1:44549620-44702120 GCF_037043375.1 Chiloscyllium plagiosum
AGTAGCTTGCCTGCAGGACTGTAGATTTACTGCACATCTTCAGAAGGGAGTTGGATGATTTCCTGAAGAAATAAAGAACAGGTGGGACATACTGGAGATCACATCACCCAGTCACCATGGTTTCCTGGAGCTTATTGTGAGCAATTTGTCTGCAGATTCTTCACCTTGAATGTCCTTCTGAAGAGAAACAGCAGAGATGTGTTTGTACTTGTGGTGATGTGTGGGGACACAGCCGAAAGAATGGCGCTCGGAGCAAACAGATGATGATGTGAAAAGGTTACACCATGGGCTGAATCTTAAAAGAACCAGCTGTGTCCATTTTGGCGAATTTCACAGCAGATTTCTCTTTGAACCCTAGCGAAATTTCTCACACTTTTCCACGTAACGCACCTCATTATTTATGCACTCGTCTCTGTGGCACTCCTGTCATTATATCCTCCCTCTCAGTAGAGAGAGAAGTACTTACCACTGCCAGGATCTCCCAGGTTCTCCAGCACGGAGTCTGTTGCTAAAGCCCAGCAGTGCTCCAGGATTTACCCTTCACTATGCACATAGTGGGAGAGAAACAAACATAACTGCTTCTCAGGAGACATAAATGGTAAGGCTGACACTTCATTGAAAATGCAAATATGTATTTGTAAATGTGCTGTTTTTTTGAGAACAAAGCCACAAAGTCCCTATTGTTAGCCACATCCCATCTTAGAATTCCAAGGGAGTACTGTTTTTTACCGAATTCCCAGAGTAGCCTACATTGTGTCATTTCAATCATTTCTTTACCACCTTGAAGGATCTGTCAGCATGCACACCAAAGTATCTCACTTCCTCTATTCCTCTCAATATCTTTGCTTTCATTATGTACTCTCTAGCTTTTTTTGTCTTTCCTAAATGCATTACTTCGCACTTCACTGGATTAAATTTAATTTACCACATTTCCTCCAATGTAAGCGAACTATTGCTACCATTCTGGAGTCAACAGCTACCCTTTTCATATAGAATTACTTTTTGTGTCATGTGCAAATTTCCCAATCATGTCTCCCCACATTGAATGTCAAATTATTAATATTCACAATAAACAGCAAGGGACCCAGCACTGTGCTGTGGACCACCACTGGAAGTCGGTTTCCATTCACAAAAACCTTCATGGGCCATTGCCCTTTGGTTCCTCTCACTGAGTAATTTTGGATCCAAACCATGACATTCCCCTGTGCCCATGGCCATTTACTTTTCTTACCAGTCAACCATGTGAGACCTTGTCAAATTCCTCCTTAGTTTCCTTTAACAGCCTGGATATAAACCATCTTGGAGCTGCATAAATCACCAGGACAAAAACGTCAGTCCAGCCAGTATTTCCTCACACATTTTTCTTATTGTAACTAATATTTCACACTCTTCTATAATTAGCACATCTACACCATCCCTGCTCTTTGCGGAAACAAAAGGTACTCATTACAAACCCTGCCCACATCCTTTGCATCCACACATAAGTTGTTTTGTACATCTGTGATTGGCCTTATCCTTTCCTTAGTAATCATCTAGCTGTTAATGTACTGACAAAACACCTATGGGTTTTCCTTGATTAGACCTGCCAATACTTTTCCAAATTCTCTCTTTCTAGTTTCCTTTTCCACCTGAATCCTGTACTTCATGTACTCCACAAGGCTTTCTACAGTATTAAGTATCTTTGTTAATGTCACAAGCATTCTTTAGCTGCTTAATTTTTAACTTCACGTGAGAGCATAAAGTACAAAAGCAAGAAAGTTATCATAAGGTTGTACAAACAATGGCTTGGCTTCAACTGGTAAATTGCATCCAATTCTGGGAACTATACTTTAGAGAGGTTGTGAAGACATTACAAGGCTTTAAGAAGCTCTGGTCAGAGCAATTTTGGGCCCCATACCTCAGGAAAGATGTACTGGCCCTGGAGTAGGTTCAGAGGAGGTTCATGAGAATGATCCCAGGAATGAAAGATGTAACATTTGAGGAACGTTTGAGAACTCTGGAACTATACTCAGAGTTTAGAAGTATGGGAGGGGGATTGGATTGAAACTTTCAGAATACTGAACAGCCTGAACACACTGAATATTGGGAAGATGTTTCCATTAGCGGGAGACACTAGGACCTGAGGGCAAAAGCTTGAAGGGAAGACCCTTTAGAACGGATATAAGGAGAAACTTCTTTAGCCAAAGGGTAGTGAATCTATGAAATGCATAGCTGCAGAGGGCCGTGGAGGCTGAGTCATTGAGTATATTTAAAACAGAGATAGAGAAGATCTTGATTGCCAAGGGGATCAAAGGTTATGGGGAGAAAGTGGGGTAATCTAATCAATCCTCCAGACTAATGCTGCTGTCCACTCTCTCTCCCCCCAAGATCGTTTCTGATCCTGGCTGTCTAAGAAACGCACAATAGAGCTTCGAGAATTGGGTGCGGAGGGGTTGTCAGATCTAATTAAAGTGGTAGTTGGATCCAGTCGGCTGGCAGTCAGATATGAAGGGGTGTGTGTGTGGGTTAACAGTGCCTACATGTACGGATGTGTGTTGGGGGCGGTGTGAGGAGTAAGTGGTAAGGATTGAAGGGTCACTTATGGAGTTACCGCGGTATTTGACCAGTTTTTAGCTGGGTTGCAGAAATGTCAGACTAAGTGCTACAGAATCAGAAACATTGGTGGAGAGTCGTGGGAAGGAAAGGAGAGTCACCCATCCAAATGTTTAACTTGCCGGGCACTTCACAAGTACTTCCTCGCCTCAGGATTTTAAGGCATACGTTCGGTCAAGATTTGGCTCATTGCCAGTTGTGGGCCCCAGGTTCAGTTGTGAATTTACATAATAAAAGATGCATAATCATGTCTCCCACTTTCGAAAATAAATATCAAAATTAGCTACAACTATTAAAAATGACAGGAAAAATTCCCCACCCATACCCTGTGTAAATTCTGCAATAGATCATCAAAACCGCTTCGTGCGTTACCTTATTACAATTCAACATTTTACAAAAAGTACAAATTATCAAGAATAAATAAAGATGTCCAGACATTTTACTGAATTCGAGACGGTCAAAATGTTCCCTAATGAATATTCAGTAGCCCCCAATCCTCCAACAGTACCACGAACAGTTCACATATTGTACTCGTTCTGTTTCTTGTGAATAACTGGCATTTTAGAGCTACTTTAAATTCAGTTTTACTGTCAACGTTAAAACAGCCTTCCTGCCTAATTTGGACTGGTGTTTGCTGTGAGACTTGCAAAACATCGCTGCCAAATAAAATATCTTAAATGTCAGGGAGGATTCTTTTTCCCCCTTTGTAAAATGTCGACACTGTCGCGCGTTGTAGATTTTATTATAGACACGGGATGAAAGGAACACACACAAACTCCAAGCACGCGTTCAACAGCCTGCATGACCTGAGAGTTACTGTCAACCTCGAACAAATCAACAACAAATAGAGAAAACCGCATCCAAGCATAAAAGTGCTGGAATTAAAGTCAGTCTAACAGGTTTCACGATTCAACTGTTTGGGAGGTGGAGTTAGACCTTTTACTCAATTTAAGGTCGACTCGATTCCAAAACAGTTCCTCAGAACAGGCTCTGTGAGATCAACATGGGTAAAAAAAACTTGGGACAAGAAAGCTGTCAGACAGCCCAGTAAACTTTGACAGTTTCCAACTTACTCACCACTCCTGGGCTGCAACTAAACTCATGACCTTGTAGCAATCAGAGGATTCTCGCTTCTGCTCCTGGCTTCTTGTTGTTGTTATCGTTGTGACTGCTGATCGCTTCTCTCTCGCCGCCTGGGAATAAGTCAGTCCAAAGCAAACCCCAGCATTTTCTGACCCAGGGCCTGCAAAGGGAAACTTCGCTGCACTTGGTTTCACCGCCGGTTGCCACGGACGCTGCGGTCGCCATGGATTTGATGTCAATCTCTGGCACTATTTCAATTCACTGCCAGCCTCGTGCCACATAGATCAGCAGTGTGTACTCAGAATTAGAATTCAATAGCCTTTTGTTTGGGAGTGATCAAATTATTCTGGGTTTTTTTTTGGCTGTTTTTTTTAAAAAGCTCCTCGTTAAATTTAAAACTGAACCTCAATGAACTGTGTCAGAACGCCAGTTAGCTACTTAAATGAGCCAGCTATTTCGCATTAACCCTGAGTATGCTGTGTGTTTCACGGGATTCAATGACGAAAGCAACCCTTATCCCTTCAGGTATCTCACTGTAAACTGCACAGAAATACTTAAGAGTCACAATCCACTACCATTGGGTGTAGGAGTCGACCTTCCCCGCGATTAAACAGTCCGCAGTTTCTCTTGTCAAGAGTTGATTTAAACTTGCTGGTTCTGCAGGGTACTGGGGCCTTGTAGAAAAGGATAAGATGGCAAAGTAGTTTGTTAGGTTTGTTTTAAGTTTGTTGATTAGCTTGGAGCTTTATGTTTGATTGGACATTAACTTGTTGATGTCATTTCGCCTTCATGGGACAAAAATGTCTGGTGGCGCTAGGGAAATCCAGGAGGAGAGACCAAACCAATCAACGTTGGCAAAGTCCAGTACTGTGGATGCTGGAAATCTAAAACAGAACGCTTCTGAAGAAGTCATTCCAGATTTGAAATGTTAATTGTGTCCCTCTCCACAGATGCTGTCAAACATATTGAGTTTCTCCCAGCATCCTTTAGTTGTTTGTTTCAACTCATGAGTGTTGACGTTCTCCTGCACTCTGCGTCTTCAGGACAGTTAACAGCCTCCTGTATGTGTTTCTCCTGTGCCTTATTTCACTGACTCCAAATTGTTCGGAGGAAGAAAAAGACCAATAGGCCTCTCAACAATTGCACTTATCCCCCAATGACCAATTTAATTAAGATCATGTTTTTCCTTCTGTAATCATCACATTCTGCTTTTTCAGATAACAACAGTTCAATTCCTATTTGAATATTTCAACTGAATATCCACTACACCCTCAGGTAGCACATTCCAGCCCCTAACCACTCGCTGTGTGGAAATACTTGTCATGTACCTTTTCCGATTATCCTAAATTTGCACCCTCTGATTCCTGATTCTTTCAGCAGTAGAAGAGGTTAGCCCATTTCTGTTCTGTCAAAATCCTCATGATTCTGAATACTGTTATAAAACCGCCTCTGTCCCCTTTTCTTTAAGGAAAATAATCCCAACATCTCTGATCTACCTCATGGTTCCTTTCTCCTGGATATTTTCTGCATTCTTTCCAATCCATTCACATCTTTCTTAAAGTACAGCTACACCAGAAAACAAGACTCCAGACAAAGCCTCACTACTGCGAGTTTATCGGATCCTTCTTGATCTTAGTACGCTCTGTCCCTGCGAATAAAGCCATTTGCTGGTCATTGAGAGTCGGTTACTCCAATCTACCAATAAAAAACGAGGTGTACTTGGGGATTTGAGGTGAAAAGGGAAATAACATTGAGACATTTTGTCAAAATGTTTCAAATTGCGATTGCAAGGCTCATCATCTTCTCTGACCTCTATATATGACCGGACTTAATCCAAACTCGAGGCAGCAAAATCACACTGCCCCCAAGATAAATTGTCCAACCCGTAAATTAAGTTCTGTGTTAAGTGTAGGGATTGTGAATTGGGCCATTAATGACAAACCACCAAATCGTTTTTTTCTCTCTCTCTCAATTACCATTTCGTTTCATTTGATTACCGCCACTGCCCACTTCTGAAAAGTTTGACCACTGCCTCTCAATCTCAGTTGTCGTCCATGCTCCACCCATTTTCCCAGTGTCTTTCAGCTGTATCAAAAGCCAATATCATTTTTATCACAAGCCTTCTACACAGCACCACATGATGGAAGCGTTAGACAGAGCTGAGATAAGATTGTGCTTACAACTGGCAAATGTTTGCAACAATGTGAACAAGTGTATGTTGGTTATTAAATCCTTGTATTTGCGCACCCAGGGAACAAGCAACACAGGATCCAGAGCCCTTCTGACATTGAGCAAAGCTGTGAATTCCGACTGAAAAGTGTCACTTTAGCAAGTGTATCTGCCACTGATTCCCCACAAAAAAAGTCCTAAATGACTGCAAAAGGGCACTGTTTATCAGCAATGTTTGTATACAAGGAAACCAATCTTTTTTTTAAGATCCTGAATTAATTCGAAATACCCAGATCTGGAGACTATGTTAGGTTAAAGTAACTGATTGTTAGAATTGCTTTATTTGATAGAGAGAAATATTATGAAAGAACTTGACCAAGAGTGCTAAACTCTCGATGGCTTTATTTAATAATACAGAATTGTTTTTGAACTTTTAGATACGGTGACACCATTATACTGTTGGATTTGTTGAAGGCGGATCAGTGGCATTCTGACCATTCCCTATTTGGAATAATTAATTGAAACAACGGGTGAGCCAATTAAACCTGTCCCTTTGGCTCCCTCAGCCCTATACAACTTTAGCAACGTAATCTGGAGTTCTATACTCAGATACGGCCATTACTGTGGCGAGCATTTTATTAAAAGCAGCTCTTCCAAGTTATGTACCGTGGATGAAGTGACCGATTTCCATTGAGAAATTATGATTACAAGTCGATACAAGACAAAGTTCATCTCATTTCTGGCAGAGGCGGTTTTTCGACTGTTTAAGGAGCGGGCTTTTGAGGATAAATTGATAAATCTCAGGCTGCAATTTCTGATTTAAATAAACAAGATTTAACTTTGCGGTAAACGTGAACAGCTGAATAAGCTAGAGCGCGTTTTTACTTATTTTCCAGTTTTGATAAAATCGATTGTCGAACGGAAGCGCTCGCCTAACGACAACCAAGACACCTGAGTTTACCAACAGGAGGCCCAGTTACACCGTTTTCATTAAACAGGGTGTTCGAACGGTGAATTATGATTTAGCTCTGCTAAAAATAGCTAAATGACTCTCCCATAAACATTCAAACTCCACACAACGGTCTGTTCACTAGAGACATAGTACACCGTTCCTCTGGGTTCACATAAGGAAAAAAAAACCGGATGATGAGCTCAATGGAGAGTTTTAATTAGTGTCTGTTAGCAAAATCCTAACTTCCAGACAGAGTGTGGAGATAAAACTGCGTTTACCTGCTGGCGGTTAAAAGAAAAATAAACTTTAACGATGAAATTGCTCTGATTAGCCGGGCAAAGGCAAACCTTTAACAAACTCAGTGAGTTCTAGCAGAATTAAGGCTGAAACTTGTGGTGTCTCCAATGACAGCTGTCCTGTAATGGTGCGGATACCGGGCCACCAGCGTGCTGAATGATTGAGTGGATCTCACATATGACCATTCTTCCCCCGCCCATTAAACATCTGAGGAAGAACCCTGTCAAAGTGGTACCACGGTGCAGCACAAATCCTTGCAACATACTGCAGTTAGCTGAGGACCCTGGACTGCACAGCCGAGAAATACAGACATCTCACAAATCCGGTGGATCACAGCCAAATAGGAAAAAGGAGTAAAATCAAAATGGAATTACGCTATTCATCAAAGCAGAATCCTGTTCATCTCAAATAAATTAGCAATGCTTCTAAGAGGTGATTATGCGGAGATCAGGCCTTTTCCTACTAATACAGCTGCAAATAGTGCATCTTTGATTATGTAAGTGTTAATTTTCCCCACAGGAGCTAATTAAGCTGTTCACTGCAGCAGTGAGTTGGGAGTTACTCAGATTAACCGCAGTCAGGCCTGATACTCCCAGCCCTGTCTCTCAATGATTTTTTTTTCCACACCGGTATGAACACGTGACTGAGATTTCACCTCAATAATATCTTAATAAAAACATGGTTGATGAATGTGTAATGTCTGCTTCTAATTCATATACTCTGGATTTTTTTTGCAATAATAACATTTTAGAATGGGTGTGACTTCAGGTCAAAGGTACAAATACAATCAGACCTTATGGTGACGGAAAATAAACACCCAAAGTATTGTTGAGTCCAAACACGCGTTTAAATATTGGTTCCTTTCAATGAAATCAAATTGTAAATAAATAATCTTGGGAGGTTGAGTTGTGTTATATTCAGGAAATTGAAGCCAATTCACATATGTCTACAAAGCTGAGGGCAAAACAGCCAGTGTGCTTTTTAAAAGCTTGCTGATTTATTATGAAGACCATCGTGTGTCAAGGGGGCACAAAGGAACTGAAGTAAGTAAAGACAATTGCAGGCTCCTCCAAACAATGCTATCGTTCGATTATGCAAGAAGAATGGTGATTTGAACCGCACAAGCGCACAGACCACGAGATCCTTTCAAAATAGGAAATTTAAATGTAATTTAGTACCTGTTCCCAATCACCAGGAGAACAGCATACTTTGTTTCACAAACAAAATCTTTTGTTTTCAAAATCCAGTCACCACACCGAGCCGGATTGTGACAGTAATTACCAGGTACACCAATCAGTCATGCGCCAGCCTTCATCTTCTATACAAGCTGTACTGAGTTGAATTATGCGTTTACGCAAGAAATGTCCAAATTACTGAACACTAGAGCACGCATACAGATGTGACGTTAGCACAAAATATCTCCACAGCTTATACAGAACTAATTTTGCTCTGCGTGTCTGTTTTCTCCTATCTATCAAACCGAATTCCTAAAGGGATTTTGGCAATGACTAACCGTTATCCTGATATTTTAGAACAATCTGCCGGGACGCATCTCCCTTTGTGGCTTGCTTCAGTGTGAATTCCCAGTTATATCAACAGAATAAAATATGCATACCAACCATGATTTCTGGTTAACAAAAATAAAAGTTACATTTAAAATTTATTGAAATAAAGCAAAATTCAATTTTATAAATATTCACACATATATTACAGTGATAAACTTTTCATAATATTTCTGCCGTTCAATATGGCCACATTATACTGGAACAAAAACGACAGAAATGCATCAGAACGCATAGCAGCCTCCACAGAATAAACCCAGAATACACTGAAATACTGAAACACAACTAACCGCCCTTGTTTGGCTAGGTGGAAATTACCAGAATTCCGTTATAAGGTTTATGCTTGGTTATATAGACAGTTAACCTTCTGCGACGGAATTGACAATACTGTATCTATAGGGTGTAGAAATACAAAGGCGAATAAAGAAATATATGCTGCGTTTGGGGCTGCAACCGTCTCTAAAATTCCGCATAGCAGACATATACAGGCATAGGTAAGCATTTGTTCTGCTTTCATACACTTTTGAAGAGATAGTATCGTTTTGGCAATCAGACCTAACAGACCTGTCCCTGACAAACGAATCAGACAGTATTCCCGATTTGGCAGCCTATCCGGGCTGTAACACTAATGTCGTCAATATTAAGTTACTGAGTTGCACTTTCTTAAAAAAAAACTTCCGTTTCTGAAACAAAAACAGCCAATTTATTCTATAGTGGTAACTGTTCACTTAACTAAATTAATAACAAAGGTGACCGTCGATCTAATTCGTACATTAAATTTGTACTATATTCTGAATGAGTGGCAAGGTTGAAATGCACTGAATTAGTGCTGAGAAATAGACTACCAAATGGGATACAGTCCCTTTAATTTTTCTGTCTAGCTCTGGGACGCACTTGCGCTGTTTGGGAAATAAAAAGTTATCAACCCTCCTGTGACAGTACAGGGTTCAGGAAAAACAATGTTGTTTTCACTTAAAGCGGAAACACCAGGAATCCGGAGAAAGTTGAGTATTTCCACCCTCCCATTAGGTTTCCGCGTTCTAGTTTAAGGTAGGCTCGGTCTCCCTTTTCCATCTGGGTCAACACTCCATTGCTGGCAGCCTCTCTTGTCACATCCTGATCTCCTGCAAAGGCTGAAATCAACGGCCATCCATTCAGCATCAGGCTTACCTGTTGAGAAATAGTCATGTTAAAGCAATACGGTCATTTTCTGTTGGCGACATCAACATTGACTAGAGCTTAAGTGAGATGATCCTTAAACGTGATTCTATTGCAAAGGTTATCTGAAAATTCATCATAAAATATGGTCATTAATAAACTAATGTTAGATGGTTTGCCTAAGTAAGTTCAAGACCAGCAGGTCCGTGTTTATCCAAAAGGGCACCACAACCTCACTGTTTAGTTGTTACCTTTCCTCAGATCTGAGAAGCCAATAGCTCAATAATAACCTCTTGGAACTGGAGCTGCACCTCCCCTGTCCTGCCGTAACGTTCTGTCTCTATTCTACTCATCCACTACGGACAGGTTTTCTTTATTTCTCTAAACTAAACCCGTTTTATGAAAAAAATGCCTTGTACAGCATTTTAATGAAATGCTCTTAAACAAAAATAAGAGAATTGTTCATTGCACATTGACCTCTCCCGTGTTTCGGCACTTCTTATTTCATAGGACTGAAAGCAGGTGTTCTGACTTGTCACCGACTATATTCTAAACAGTCATTCAATTTTATTTTACTCAAATGTTACATAGAGCATATTGCTGCTAATGGTGAACATGGTACGTTACAATGCATTAACAGTAGTGCATTTAAGACAAATAATGGCATGCAAACATACCTCAAAACTGAGCGAATAATTGCATTTCGCAACTGTATTTTTTCTGTCTATAATTTGCCAGATATAATGCACGTATCATCCAATAGCGACCATGGGTGGTCGATATTTACTTACGTGAAAACAAACGTCAATTACACATTGTCATTGACTGAAAAATTAATTCGATTTTTCTTGCTGGTAAAATAACTCGAATATTTTAAATACAGAAAGAATCCATGTGTACATTTTCTTTGAATTAAAACAAAACTTTGTTTTCATCCTATGCTTCCCCAAATGTCACCCTTTCAGCCCCCTGGCTACTCTGGGACGGTGTGAGTGGGTACCACATGGAGAACTGACTAAAAAGCCAATATTGAGCAATCATTAGCTTGGAGTGAGAGATGGAACCAAATATTAGAAAACGCAAATACTTCTCCACCCAATTCCAATATTTTACACACTCAAGTACAATTTGGAAACGATTTTTATTTATTTATAATTTTGAAGGCATAATTGCAGGTCTTGCTGTGATAGTTTCATTGTGTTTTTTTGACCCAGTAACTCAAGCAGGGAGGCAAGGCTGTAAAGTATGAAACATTGAGGGGGAACAGGAGGCGGAGCTCTGCCCTCAGGAATTGAGGATGATCAGGGAACCTCCATCCAACCTCCTCCTGAGATCCCTTCCATTATTATCACTCAGAACCGGGATGTAATTTATTTGATATTTACTTCCTCCATGCTCAGAGTAAAAAAAACTGACCCAGTAATTAATGAATTAATCATCACTTGGCCCTCGCTCGGAGCTGGTTGTTACTTGCCGCCCGTCGTTTGTATTGCTGACAACTATATCCGACCTTTAATTAGCCTCTCACTTCCAAGGCTTTTAAGGTCTGTTTCCAAGTAGTGTGAAATCGGCAACTTCATTAGGGTCACATATGGACAAACACTGAATGCTATAAAAATGTCTACATTCCTCAACCCATGCTCCTTCAGGCCTTTCTCTGGAGATCATATAAGTTTGTTATAATGTCATCATTTTGCTCGCCATTTCAGTTCCAGGAAGCGTTTGGGCTCCTATAAGGATTCAAGGATGACACGAGGAGGGAATGGCTGAACAGTTTTCACGCAACTCTCACATTCTTGAGAGCAAAAGACTGAAAGCAGCAGAGAGGTGAACGCATTCGATAAACTGTGGTAAAATCTACTAACCTGGATCGTTTGCCGGTTATACACCTTTACCACGTGGAAGTTAAAACTGTAAATTCCTTTCCGCGGCGCTATGAAGGTGCTTCTCTCCGAGTCAAAATTAGAACCCACATTCACTAGTATCTGAAATCAGACAGAACCTGTGTCAGCAAACCTGGGCGGTTTAGTCAAACACCTTAAACAAACCGGAATGTTTAAGAGTAGCGGGAATACAGGGAGAATGCGACAGAACTCATAGATTACAGAGTTGCAAAGGTCGTAAGGAACAGCGTCTTCAAATCTCTCAGACATCGAATAGTTAAATTCAATCTACACGAACAATTTCTGTTTTATTTTGTAAAGTCATTTTGTTGTAATTTCTGCTTTCAGTTAAGTCCGCTGCATTCCCGTTTCTCCCTCAGTGCTTCTCTGGCTATGTGTCTCCCCCTTGGAGAAACCAGCCCCTGTCCCTGAACTCGCTTCATCGTCTTGGCCGACTTTTCGAGATAATTTTTAAAAATCATTTGGTTCCCACCACCTCCCCCACAACCCACGACGTATCATTTCGTTCACATTTTCCCAACCCGCTGACCCTGCCTACAATATGAAAATGTGTCCCGCAACTTTCCTCCAACTCTGACTTCTCATCCCTCACTCTATCCTACGCCAGAAGCAGAGTTCTGAACCTGGATGTGGTCAAGCAGCTACAGTACCTAAAAACTGACCTTGGGGGACACAGCAGCTCGCACTAGAGACACGGTTAAACATTCTATCCCTTCCGTCAATCAAAAATAACAGCGGTCCTTCCCAAAGCAGCGACCGTCCATCGCCCACTTACATTGTCAAAGTAGATGATCATGGTCCTGTTGCTCATCTCTGAGGGCTCATGGTTGGTGCTCCTGATCACTGAGAAAGCCACCTTGGCGCTGCCGGATCGCACAGAAATCCCGAGCGCAGTCCCCGTAGGATCCGAGGTGGGATTCGAGTCACAAACCACCAGGCACTTGCCCTCCAGGACGATGGGTTCTGTCTCATTCTGTCCGCACACGAGTCCCGCAAAGCAAACCAAACCGAACAGCAACTCCAACATGACGAGCGACCGCCGACTTCCACAAGGTGCTGTTTGCTCCTTATCTCCTGATCGAATCCAGCTTTTCCTCGCTTCTCCTGGAGAGTTTCTCTGATTTATTCCCTCTCCTTTGTGTGTGCGTGTTTGGGGTTGTTTTTTTCTTTAAAACGTTGCTTTATTATTTTTCTGAAGAGCTCACCTTCTTCCAGCTTGCCTCTCCCTCTCCGCTTTCTTCGTTTATAGCTGGAATTAAATGACCCCTGAAGTGTAAGAAGGGGCCCTGACAAGAACACGCACAAATGAATACATAGCGCTGCGCCTAGTCCCTGTGTAAATTATTGATGGCAGAGAGATCACAGGCAACTGAAGCGTGCCCGCCACTGGCGCCCTCCTCACTGGCTGGCCCCGCCTCTGCCCGCTGTCAACCACCGAGCTCTCCGGCAATCAGCTCCGCGCTCTCCCAATTCGGCCCGCCCACCTGCCCGGGAGCTGCTCCTCGCTCGCAGCCGCTCGACCGTCTGCAAAGAAGGCAGCAGCAGTGCGCCGCGTTTTATACCGGCGGCAGCAACAGCAGCCCCAGCTTTTTTTTAAAATATATTATTGTTTCACCGACCATGGGCAGTGCACAACTCAACATTGCTCGGAGCACAGCACCTCTTGTCCTCCATGCCTGTCCGCGCACACACTTCCGCAAGAGTATAACAAAAGCGCTGCTTTGCATGCACTTTAAATGTCTGTTCCCCTTAAACGTGTTTATGTTTGGAAGGGAATTGTTTCCATTCTCCAGCAGCTGTCACAAGTGCATCATCGCCAAATATGACCACTGGCTAACTTTTAATTTGTTAGGATGTAAACAATTCATACTTTCTTTTGGCTTCTTTTTACGTTCTGGGGATAAAATAGCTTTCGTACAGCCAGTGGGAATGGGTGGGTAGAAATCAACGGGAAGGTGCGAGGAAACTCCGGAGACAGAAGAAATATTACAAAGTCCGATGGCTTCGAGAAAGGCGGCAATTTCTGAGGTGAAGGAGGGGTGTAGCGCCAACATGTGTCAAAGTCTGGCTGCGCTGAATTCGGACGGAAGGTGCCTTCTTCACACAGCCATGACCTTAGAGGTTGGGAAATGGTGGAGGGTGTGTAAACTTCAGGTGCGGGTGGTGCCATCTTCGCGAGGGTGGGAGTGCAGGCAGAGAGCAGTTAACAGATCGTGGCGTTAGTCAGCAAATAACACGAGTTTGTTACTGTTTAGGAACTCGACTCTCGGCCTAAGGTTTGTCATTAATCATCATGCACGTAAATTCAGGAGCAGGAGCCCTCCACCCCCACAAACACATTAGTTTGTGGTTGTTGTTGATTGATTAGTTGTTGATTGATTCCTTCTGACTGTCGCTATGATCAGACAAATCCAGGATGTTGTTTGGAGCACTATAAAATTGCTGACGTTTGTGAGGAACAATATGGAATGTAGGAATAGGAGTAGCTCGAGCCTGTGCCACCATTCATTGAGATTATGGCTGATCTGTGACTTAACTCCATTGTCCTGCCTTTGATTCATCCCTTAGTACCTTTGCCTAATAACTGTTTGTTCATCTCACATTGAAAATTAACAACTGAACCTGCACCCACTGCCATTTAAGGAAGAGGGTTTGAAACATCTACCAACCTTTTGTGTAGAAGTGCGCCCTAACATCTGTTCTGAATGGTCTGGCCCTAATTTTCTTACTCTGGCCCAAGAGATAGAATCACCATTCAACTCTTTAACCAAGGTGAAAATGAAACAAACTAAACCAGTGTTTCAGCTTAAACCTACTTCTTGGCTATTTCAGAGGGCTATTCATAGAACCTAGATGAGTCTATACACAGCATCTACCCTGCTAAGCAAATTCAGGGTTTAAAAAGGGCCTGTGCTGGGTGATTATTCAGCCTTTTTTTCTGTTAGGTATAACTTCTCAGTTCTGGTACCATCCTAGTACGCCTTTATCTCATATTCTCCAGTTGTTTGATATCCCTTTAATCATATAGTGATCAGAATTATTCATAGTACTCCTTGTGATCGTGAAAAACTTGCACATTAACTTAACTTCTCTGATTTTCAATTCTATCCTTCCAGGAAATAAATCCTAATGCTTTGCTAAGGTCTAATGAATGTACTCTGCTATTTAAGTGTTTTGTGTACTTAGATACATCTATTCCTCCATCCCATTTAGGTATGAATTTTGCAAGGTATATTTGGCCTATCTATTCTTCATAATAAAATGTGCCACCTTATAATTACCATTACAGTATTGAAGTTGAAATGAAAACAGAAAGTGCTGATATTTTCTAGTGCATTAGTGTATTATTTGGCTCTGAAAACCTCCTCTGACATGTAACAAGGTTATGCTGATCCTTAACTCAATTTTCTCAGCATTCCTGTGTTTATTAATATATTTCCCATTGGTCACTGACCTCATCTATATTATTCACAGCCTCCACCTCCTTGCAAACCCCCAATTTGGGGTCATCTGCAAATTTAAGATTTCAATTCCGATTCCACATTTTATTACTTTAGAGGGCTATGTTTTCAAGAGGCCAAATTATATACTTGATTTAGGTGGAAGTCAAATCCAAAATAAGACTATCACAGGAGAATGAAGCAAGAACCAACAGCACAAAGTAATCCACATTAGTTAAATAACATTTATTTATTTTATAACTTCAGAAACTCTATACTTTTTCACCCCACATAACTGTTTTCCATATTACAACATTACAACCTAAACATATCTCGTCCCCAGGATTAAACTTTGGTTTTGAAATTGTTATGCTTTAATTCCCAAAAAAAAGGCCACTTTTTGGTGAATTCAATTATTATGTGAGTTTATATATTAAGGAGATTATATTCATTTATATTTATATATTACCAAGAATGGCTTGGCAGCAGCATACTGATCAAGCTGTTCGGGTCCTAAAGGACATAGCTGCTATACTGGGTCTGCAGCAGGTGGTGAGGGAACCAACAAGAAGGAAGAACAAGTTTGACCTCATCCTTATTAATCTGCCAGCTGCAGATGTATTATTCCTGATGAAGGGCTTTTGCCCGAAACGTCAATTTTACTGCTCCTTGGATGCTGCCTGAACTGCTGTGCTCTTCCAGCACCACTAATCCAGAATCTGGTTTCCAGCATCTGCAGTCATTGTTTTTACCTAGTATTGGTAAGAGTGACCACCGCGTATACAAAGTGCATACAAAGTCCCACTTTCACATTGAGAATAACCTCCATCATGTTGTGTGGCACTATCACAGTGCTAAATGGGACAGACTTCAAACATTTTGAGCAGCTCAAGACTGGCTATCCATGAGGCACTGTGGACCACTAACAGCAGCAGAATTGTATTCCAACAAATCTGCAACCTCATGGCCTGGTATATGTTTCCCCACTCAACCATTACCATGAAGCCAGGGGATCAACTCTGGTAATCCTGGTTCAATGGAGAGTCCAGGAAGGCATGCCAGGAGCAGCACCAGCCATACCTGAAGATGAGGTGTCAACGTGGTGAAGCTTCCAAACAGGACTATTTGTATGCCAACAGCATTAGCAGCAAGTGATAGACAGAGCTAAGTGATCTCATGACCAGCAGATCAGATTTAAGCTCTGCAGTCTTGCCACATCAAGTTGTGAATGGTGATGGACAATTAAACAACTCAATATCCCCATCCTCAATGATAGAAGAGCCGAGCACATCAGTGCAAAAGATAAGGCTGAAGCTTTTGCAGCAATCTTTAGCTGGAAGTGCCGAGTGGATGATCCAACTCGACCTCCTCCAGTCGACCCTGGCGTTACAGATACCAGTCTTCAGCCAATTCAATTCACTTCACATGATATCAAGGGATAGTTGAAGGGACAGAATACTGAAAATGCTATGGGCCCTGACAACATTCTGG
Source organism: Chiloscyllium plagiosum (assembly GCF_037043375.1). Classification (NCBI taxonomy): domain Eukaryota; kingdom Metazoa; phylum Chordata; class Chondrichthyes; order Orectolobiformes; family Hemiscylliidae; genus Chiloscyllium; species Chiloscyllium plagiosum. Next base: position 44,566,269 of record NW_028270155.1, read on the forward strand.
TAATAGTACTGAAGACGTGAACCAGAACATGCCGCTCCCCTAGCCAATCTCTTCCAGTACAGTTACAACACTGGCATCCACCAGGCAATGTGGAAAATTTCTTAAGTAGGTCCTGTACATAAAAAGCAGGACAAATCCAGCCCAGGCAATTACTGTCCCATCAGTCTACTCTCAATCATCAGTAAAATGGTAGAAGGTATTATCAATATTGATATCAAGCAGAACCCAGTGTCGAGTGTCACCCAGATGGGTTCTGCCATGGCCACTCAGCTCTTGACCTCATTACAGCCTTGGTTCAAACATGGACAGAAGAGAGGAATTTCAGAGGTGAGGTGAAAGTGACAACCCTGACATCAAAGCTGCATTCAACCGAGTGTGACATCAAGGAGCCTGAGCAAAACTGGAATCAATGGGTATGAGGGAAAAAAACTCTCCGCTGGTTGGAGTCATACCTGACACATAGGAAGACAGTCGTGATTGTTGGAAGTCAGTCATCTCAGCTCCAGCACATCTCTGCAGGAGTTCCTCAGGGTAGTGTCCTTGTCCCAACCATCTTCAGCTGCTTCATCATTAACATCCCTCCACCATAAGGTCAGAAATGGGGATGTTTGCCAATGTTTGAACAATGTTCAGCACCATTGGCAACTCCTCAGATACTGAAGCAGTCCATGTTCAAATGCAACAAAATATGGACAACATCCAGGCTTGGGTTGAAAAGTGACAAGTAATATTCATTGCACACAACTGCCAGGTTATGACCCTCACCAATAAATGACAATCTAACCACTAACCATTCAATGGTGTTACCATTGCTGAATCCCCCACTATCAACATCCTGGGGGTTATCATTGACGAGAAACTGACTGGACTTGTCACATCAACATAATGCCTACAAGAGCAAGTCAGAGGCTAGGAATACTAGAGCAAGTAACTCACCTCCTGACTCCCCAAAGCCTGCCCAGTATCTGCAAGGCATAAGTCAGGAGTATAATGGAATACCTCCCAATTGTCTGGATGGATGCAGCTCCAACAGCACTCAAGAAGCTTGACACCCTCCAGGACAAAGCAGCCTGCTTGACTGGCACCACATCCACAAGCATTCATTCCCTCCACCAATGACACTCAGTAGCTGCAGTGCATACTGTCCACAAAATCCACTTTAGAAATTCACCAATGATCCTCAAACAGCAACGTCTAAGCACACGACCACTTGCAACTAGACAGACAAGGGCAGCAGATACATGGGAACACCACCACTTGCAAGTTCCCTTCCAAGCAACTCACCATCCTGACTTGGAAATATATCACTGTTCATTCATTGTCGCTGGTCAATGTCCTGGAATTCCCTCCCGACTGGCATTGTGGGTCAACCCACAGCAGGTGGACGGCAATGATTCAAGAAGTTAACTAACCTCCTTTTCAAGGGTATCTAAGGGTTGGCAATAAATGCTGGTCAGCCAGCACTGCCCACATCCCATAAATGAATTTTTAAAACATGGTGAAAACAGATGTCCCCAGGCCTGATTGTTGTGGAATATCATTTTCTATTTTTTGCCAATCTAAGTAACTATACTTAACGTTTACTCACTTTACTGATTCGCAGCCCACCTGTCATCTATTTTACTTGCCCCATGACAACATATGTTCTAACCTTCATCATGAGACTGTTAACAAAGACCTTTTAGACATCAATGTATCATATCAACCCTTGTCTATAATACCTTCAAAGAAATCAACAAGATTGATAAAAGATTGCAATACTGTTGAAATTCATGATGATCTATTTATTGTATGTTCAGCTTCAAGATGTCTTACTATCATATCTTTGAATAAGGAATCCAGCAATTTTCCTACCACCAATGCTAAGCTAATTGATCTTATTTTACCTGGCTTTTAAAACATAGAAGTACTCCTAACTTCTTTAATTTGTGTGAATACATTTCGCTGTCAATAACTGTGAACTTATCATGAGTATTTCTTCCTGGCCTATCATTACTCTGAATTTTCTGTATTTTTCACCTGACTGTAAGATGCTTTGCCATTTTCTTTTATATTTCATGACAAGTTAATATTGTAGTCTTGCTCTGGTTTTTGCATTCATTTTAAAATTTTTTTTGGATTTTCTTCTTTCAGCCTGCAATGTCTGAATATTTTTTGTCTGTCTTTCTCTTTAATTTCAATTTTGTCCTTATTTCTTTGTGCGTCTGTGGTGTGTCATTAGTGACTAGTTTGATTTTGCTATTTAGTGGAATATATTTCTCCTACACTCAAATGATAATTGTTTTGAAATATTTCTACAGTTGTTCTGTTTCTTTGCTTCCCAGTACAATTTTTTTCTAGTTTATCTTCCCAAGTTTCATTCTCATTACTTAGAATGAATCTTTTTAGCAACGTATTATTTTAGTCTTCTTCATAATTATGTCCTTTTCAATCTTTATCATAAATTTTATTTTGGTTCAGGTTATTATTATTTCCCTACACCTTTATATCTGTTCTTGTTTATTCCCATTATCGGTTGCAATTGTGTTCTCTGTTTTGTCAGGCTTTTTACTTGCTGCATTGGAAAATAATCCTATACACATTGTGAAATCGCTATTCTCTGAATCCCTTTTACTATCTTTTCCTTCCTGTGTATTTGGTTGGTAAAATCTCATATGTTTATTTTTCTATATAGTTTGTTAATTTCAAATATTTGTTTGCAATGTTTTTCTCTGCCTCTTTATGCATCCAGCTAATTTGTGACTGGTAACGTGATTGATTCTGTTGTATCCTTAATTTCAACACAGTTAGGTTTTATGTTATACTTCTGTTAGTTATATTCATTTTATCTAATGCCATTATGTTGTTTCAATGTTTTTATCCTGTATTAATTCATAGGATGGAGGCACAGTTGGCTAGTCCATTTCTAATTGTCCATTTCTAATTGCTCTTGGGAAGCCATCTTCTTGAACTGCTGCAGTCCTTATGGGGAGAGTACACTTACACAATGCTGTTGGAAGAATGTTCCAGGGTTTTGACCCAGTGACAGCAAAGGAAAGCCGATGTGGTTCAAAGTCAGGGTGCTGTGTGGCTTTGTGGGGAATTTGCGGGTGGCATTGTTCCCATGCATCGACTGCCTGTATCCTTCTAAGAATGGAGTTGATGGTTTTGAAGGGGCCTGCTGAAGGACCCTCAGTTAGTGTGTGATTGTCTATCTTGAGATAGTATGCAGTACTGTCACTTTAAATCAATAATGAAGGGAGTGAATGTTGAAGCTGGTGGATAGTATACCAATTAAGTGGGCTGGATGGAATTGAGTTTTTTGTGTGTTTTTAGAGCTGCACCCATCCAGGCAAGTGGAGAGTATTCTATCACACTCCTGATCTATGCCTTGTATCTACAAGGATCTGGGGAGTTGGGAGGGCAGCATTCCTAGCTTCTTGTAGCTACAGTATTTATAAAGATGGCCTAGTTCTAATTCTGGTCAATAGCCTGCCTTTCTTCCTTCCCTATTATTTGAATCATCATAGAATCATAGAATCCCTACTGTGTAGAAGCAGGCATTTTGGCCCATTCAGTCCACACTGACTCTCGGAGGGCATCCTACCCACACCTACCCCGCTACCTTATCCAGTTAACACCAGCTGGTGAGAATTTATTTCCAAATTCTAATTGCCCTTCAGAAGGTGATAGTGAACAGTGTTCTTGAACTACTGAAGTCTGTGATCTGTAGGAGCAACCAAAGTATTGTTAGGACAGAAGTTACAGAATTTTCATCAAGTGATGATGAAGGAACGGTGACATAGTTCCAAGTCAGGATAGGTATGTGGCTCAGAATGTAACCTGCAAGTGGTAGTGCTCCCATGCATCTACTGTCTAAGTGGTCGAGTCCATGAACTTTGGAAGATACTGTTGAAGGAGCCTTTGAGCATTATTGCAGTTCATTTTGAAGATGGTACGTCCTACTACCATTGTCTATCAACGGTGAAGAGAATGAATACTGAAGATGGTGGTTTTGTGCCAATCAAAATGGCTGTTTTTGTTGGCACTGAAGATACAGAAGGTGAGTTACTCTCACAAAACTCACTCTGACTCTGACTTGTTCTTGTAGCCATAGTATTTATATGTCTGGTCCAGTTCAGTTTCTGGTCAACAATAGGATGTTGATGTTGATAATGAAGGATTTTGCATTAGTAATGTCATTGAATAACAAGCGAATATGGTTAGATTTTCTTTTGATTGAGATAGTTATTGCCTAGACCTGTGTGATGGCAAATGTTACTTGCCATTTATCAACCCATGCCGGTATTTTGATCATGTCATGTTGCATATGGACATGGACTGGTTCCGTATCTAGGGAACTGCAAGTAGTGCTGAACGTTGTGTAAACATCTGTCTTAAATATAATTTTTAGTTTAAGGAATTAAAGTTTAACCGTATAAAATTGGATAAATGCAATTAGAGCAAGCTTGGTGACTATTACAGTTGAAAGATTGGGGTCATATTGACTTAAGAGCTTAGTAATTAGAAAGGCAAGATCATAAAATAGCAGATACTTTTGTAGCTGGGGAACTGGAGATCTGATATCTGCATTTTTTGCAGTAATGGTGGTCCAGAGAGAGATTTTGTTTTGAGAGGTAAAGCTAAGTTTAAAAACATTCAGCAAACTCTGAAAGGTTGTAAAACCCATTTATTTCCAAAAATGAATTGTTAATGAAAGATGATTAATTGAAATGTCAGTTTGAGCATGTGTTAGAGCAGGCAACTTTGACCTGGAGATGGGTGGAGCCTAGCTAGTGTCCTCTAATTGCAATTTGACTGGGAATCACTGAGAGAATTAGTTGTAGTTTTGACCTTGTGCTTCAGAGCTCATTAGGACATAGCCAGTTAATTTGGTATGTACGGAGCAAACAAAATAAAATCATCATTCATCATCTGGAACTTAGTAAGGCTTAATTTCAGTTTAGGTTTTGTGAGGAGACAGAAACTTGAAAGATGCCTGGTTTGAAACTAATGGAAGAACTGACCATGGCCCTGCACAGGATCCTGTGACCTGAATTAGCTTGGAAGCAAATAAGAATATGAGACTGAGATATCCATAGTTAAGAGAAGGAAAATGAAAGTTTGCTTTCTGAGATTAACTGAAGAAAGATCTCTAATGAACTTGGCATATATTTTAGTCAGCACACAAGCAAAAATTTTAATAGGAATATCTTAAGTGATAATTCTTGGAGAAGTACTTACTTAGATGTGAACCACATTTTAAGTTAATACTGGTAGTTTAATTTAATTCATTTACATATGATTATGTTTGTCTGTTAAAAAATGTGAAATCTTATGCTGTAGTTCTATTGGTTAAAATGGTGTCTTTGGATTTTATTCAGTGTTAATTGTCTATAACTAGATTTTTACAGTAATACGTATGTCTCATTGTCTGAAACCTTGTATTATTTTTCTGTTTGGCAGTAGCATCTTAATAGCCCTTTTGAGTTTGTCATATGTTATGACAGAATCTTTGTAGCCTTTTTACTTGAATAGATTGGTTAAATCAACTTAGAAAACTTTAATGTTTCACATCACATTATGGTTTCATTGACTAGAGAAATATTTATTTTGTCTACTGGCCTAAAGCATATTGATCATCAAATCCAGCTGATTGGTCAGAGTACTATTTTTACTGTACATTTGAGATTCCATGTGAATAGTTAAACTCAACACATTTAACAGTTAGATACATGGAGGACATCTGCTGGCTGTTTGGCGAATACAGATTTAAACACTTAAAGGAGGGATACTTACTGAATAAAAAATCTACAAATAAAGTGTCGGTATTTTTCACATCATTAAAATATAATATGCTTTGTGATCTATGCAATAGTCCTTTCTTCCCAAAACACTTAACTGTGAGATTTCAGAGAATGTAATGCTCCAACAATAGAAATTACAGCACTGAAGTTGAACTTTCAGAAGTTTGTTCCGAGGATGTAATCTTTCGGTGTTTTTCTCCAAGAGATGTAAGTTTAACATTGCCTCCAAACTTGCTTTGAGAACCCTGTTAAAGTCACATTAATGATCAAGTAAAAAAAAAGATACTCTTCTTCAGTCAGTTCACAAATGCTTTCAAATTCTTTTGTTTTTGTTTTTGTTTTCCCACACAGAACCAAGTTTCTCCAAGCCTACCCCTCACAAAAGCAACGCTTTATCAGTCTGAAGTTTTAACTGATGTTCAAGGATACAAATCCTTTCTCAAACTTTCATTATTAGTTACAGCCGAGTCATTTGGTTCTAAACCACTGTTTTCCATGTTTCACAAATCAGTTTTGAGTGCTGTTGTTATCTGCTTTGACATTTCTTACTTAGGATCTGCCTAAGATCTAATTCAGACACCTTTAATTTGTTTCCAACTGCTATCAACTTTGTAGTCAGTCTGATGCTCCAATGTCTCTTCAACTTCCGAAGTCTGAGTTATTTTACTCTTTGCACAGATCTTTAGTTGAAACAGTGATTTCCATGCAGGGTCACGAATAATCATTCTTTTCTGTCAGAATTTGAGTTCTTTAAAACATTTTTAATTTCACCTGGACTTGTATGACATCACTATTTTATCTCCAGTGAGGTCTATTTCTGGAATGAAATTGACACTTTATTAGACAATGTTGATGTAACTTCCACTGTTAATGATACAAGAAGTTCAATACAATTTAAATTGGCTTTATACAATGGAACAGTTAAGCAACACCTATTTAGACACAGAATCAGTGTATTATTAAACAGTATTCCTTTATGAAGAAATTTTCCTTCAGCTTCCCCCAAATCAGCCATTAAGCAGATCTTGTATCTCTAATATTAATCTGTTTACCTTCTTTAGCAGACAACAGTGTAGCGATTCCCCCTCCCCCACCCTTGAATTCAAACATCCTAACAATCCTCAATGCTAATAGTAAATACATTTGAAGCTGCTGGTTTGTTCTAAGCTCCACCTACTGGTGCAAATTTTCTTGCAGTCAGGCTATGTTTACCCACAAATGTTAAAGTTTTGGCTTTTCATTTCCAACAATCTGCCTTGAAATGCTATTTCTTATGACAGAGAAATACACATTGGTCCACTCAAATCATACCTATCCTCCATACCTATCCTCCATAATCATTTTTCAACATGTATTTTCATCTCTGCTACCTTTCTCACTGTAATCAGTTTGTTATCTATCATCAGATCTCTAATCTCTCCAGTTTCTGTGCAGTTTTACAATCAATGATCTATTGTTACTCACATGCTTGTGAAACAACTTGTAGCATCAGTCATATTGCAGTCAGTGTCATCATAGGTTTATGCTCTTCTAGGGACACCATTTTCAGATTCTTCCTAAGGAGCACTACTATTAAGTACTTCTGTTAGTCTCATTTCTGAAGGGTTTTCAAAATTTAGCTCAATCCTCACAGCCCTGTATCTCATAACAAGTATCATTTCCAATTGCCAAGTAAATTCCACAAACGAGCGATTCGATTTTTTCCTCTTAAATTGCTTAATTTTTACTTAGAAGCTTCTAGCACTAACTATATGCATTGGGAACTAGATTCTTCATAAGATCAGTGTTGAGTGTTAAACAAAAGAGGCCTCAATGCAACCAGCACAGTATGTAACCTACAGAGAGTTGAGTGTGGAAATTCAGTGAACTGGGGGAAGGAGGATTTTTTTTCCCTGATGTCTTGTTTTCCTAATTATTTTTACAGATCTGTGTGGTAGGACCAGACCAAGCCCAAGAGCTGAGAAATTATCAAGGAATTAACTGAGAAGCACTTATAAGTTAGAAAATAAGTAATTAGAAAAGTTCATGAATAAAACTAAGTAGGTTCAAGTCATGGCAAATGAGATCAGCTGAGTGGAATTGATGACTTGTCATTTTAGGAATTCATTGTTCATGCTAGAATTCTAGATGACCTCGTATACTCCCAACTGGAGAAACTTGAGTTCAGTTTTGAAGCTGGAGAGGCTGGAGATACTCTGGCACATCTGCAAGGCTGAGAGTTATGTGGATAGCACAGTTGGAGAGGTGGTCACATCACAGCTCAAATGACAGAAAGAAATAAAAGAATGGGTGACCACCAGGCAGTTGTGCTGGAGTCTCGGGGAAACTAATGAGGTGCTAGTTCCTCAAAGGAATGCAGTCAGAACAAAGTTTCTGGAATCACAAATGGCATAACTACAGTTGGGTAAGAAGAAGAAAACAGGAGAGATAGTGATCAGGGATTCATTATTTCGGGAAATAGACAGGTGTTTATGTGGCACCAGCCATGACTCCAAGATGGTGTTAGCTTCCTGATTCCAGGGTCAGAGATGTCACTGAGCAACTGCAGGGCATCCTGAATTGGGGGAAGATGACAAGACAGAGGTTGGGGCATGCATTGCTACCAGTAGAATGAGGGAGGAGGTCTTGCTTCAAGAATTTAGGGAGCTAGGCAGCAGACAAAAATGCAGGACCTTAAAGGTTGTAATCACTGGATTACTCCCAGGCCACATGCCACCAGGTACAGAATAAAGCAGATGAATGATTTGCGTAAATTGATGCAGAAGGGAGAGTTTTAGATGCCTGGATCACTGGGACCATTTCTGGGAAGGTGGGATCTGTACAAGTAGAACTGTTGCACTGAATCAGAATGGGGCTAACATAATTACAGGCATTTTTGCTAGTGCTTTTGTGAGGAATTTAACCTAGCTCGACAGCAGGAGTGGACAAAGGATGTTAGTACATTTGGGACACCACATACTTTAGTAAGGGAGTAAAGGTGGTGGGAGGGTGGGGCGAGTGAGAGGGTTAAGTCATGATGACTGTTGAGCTTCAAAGGAATAAGCCAAGGTTGAATAGCCTCTATATTAATGTTAGGACTATTCTAGCTAAAGTGAGATAAGGGCATGGTTTAGCACATTAAATTACAGTATTGTTCCCTTCATAGAGATGTAGTTGAAGGAGGGGCAGTACTGGCAACTGCCAATTCTGGGTTATAGATCTTCAGGCAGAACAGGGGATGGTGTAAAAGAGGAGGTAGTGTTGCATAATTAATTAAGGAATCAATTACTGAAGTAAAGAAGGGTGATAATTTGGAGAGATCAACAAATATGGCTTCTAGGGTAGAGATTAGGATTAAAGGGGTGAGGTCACACTGCTGTGAACATATTATTGGCCCCCAAACAAGTCAGTGAACAATAAAGGAGCAGATATGTAGACAATTCACTGAGAAATGTAAAAACAATGAGGTAATCATATTCAGGGACTTCAATTTCCTCGACATTAATGGGTTAGTCAAAGTGTAGAGAATTTAGAGAGGTTAGATTTCTTGAAATATATTCAGGAGTGTTTTTGAAATTAACATGCAAGAAGTGTAACAAGGGGTGCTGCAGTGCTGGACCTAGTTCTGGGGAACACTGCTGGACAGATGTTTCAGGTGGCAGTGGGAGAGCAGTTTATTGACAGCGACCACAACACCATCCATGTTAAGTTTGTTATGGAAAAGGAAAAGGATGGTTGGCAAAAAAACAATTTTGGATTGGGGGAAGACAGGTCTTACTAAAATATAGCAGAATCTGACCAATGTAGACTGGGAACAGCTACTTCTGGGTAAATCTACAGCAGAACAGTGTAAGGCAGGCAAAATGGAATTGGTGAGAGTACAGGCTCATCATGTTTCCTTTAGAATCATAGAATCCCTACAGTGTGGAAACAGGCCCTTCGGTCCAACAAGTCCACACTGACCGTCCAAACAGTAACCCACCCAGACCCACTTGCCTCCTTTTAAACTTGACTAATGTACCTAATCTACACATCCCTGAACACTATGGGACAATTTAGCATGGCCAATCCACCTAGCCTGCACATCTTTGGATTGTGGGAAGAAACCCACACAGACACAAGGAGAATGTGCAAACTCCACACCGAGGCTGGAATTGAACCCAAGTCCCTGGCACTCTGAGGCAGCAGTGCCAAACACTGAGCCACCGTGCCATCCCTGTATGTCTAAGAATGTTCAGGACTGGATAAGAAGGAAAAGAAAGTGTTTTTTTAACAAGTACAAAAGGAGAAAATCAATAGAGCCCCTGGTGAGGTATAGAAAATACAGGAGGGAACTTAAGAAAGCAATTAGGAGAGCAAAGAGGGGTGAGTATGAAAAAAAAATTGGTGGTTAAGATTAGAATCCCAAGATAGTCTATAAGCATATCAAGAGGAAGAGGATAACCAGGGAAAGAGTAGGGCCATTAGGAACTAAGGGGGCAATCTGTGTATGGAGCCAGAGGATATTGGTCGGGTATGAAACAAGTTCGTCCCATCTGTATTCATTCAGGTGAAAGAGGATGTATGTACAGAATTCGTGAAGAGAGACTGTCTTTGCGAAGAAGACTCATACTTGATGTGCAACATAAACTCTGTTTCTCTCTGTACAGATGCTGAATTTCTTCAGTATGTTCCGTGTTTTTTTCTGAAAACACTACATGCAACCAGCCTTTGCTATTTATTGAGGTTGTCTATTACTAAAAGCAACAGAATTTTCACACAAAAATATGGAAGTGAATGAGGTTTCCTTAGGGACTCCTCTTATTGTTATCTGGCCATGTAGTTCCCTTTTATTCACTCTTTCTTTCTGAAACTCAAATTCTAGTGTTCACATTTTGCTTTCAGATTGAAATTTCTGGTTTTTTTAATTAACGTTGCAATTCCTGTTGCCTTATCTGCTACTGAATTCACACTAAGTCAACTATTAAAATTACATTGCTCTATCCTGAGGTTTACGCATTGAGCCAATATTTCAGCAATTTCTGTCTTTTGAGCACTAGTTTGAAATCTATTTCTAATGTTTCCACTACAGCATACAAGTTAACCTTTGATAATTGTTGCAAGGCATTCACGGACAGCTTCTGTATTTTGAGAAATGCTCCAGTAATAGATATAGCCATGTTATCTTGAAAGCAAATACCTCAAAAGCAACTGTGAAACCTTGCTTATTTGAACTGTGACCAATTCCAGGCATTCATTCCAAGCCTCTGGATTCATATACAAGCACCTGCAATTTTCTCATAGAAGAATCCCTACAGCCGAACAAGTCCACATTGACTCTGAAGAGCTACCCACCCAAACCCATTCCCCTACCCTATATTTACCACTGAACAATATGAGGAGAAAGTGAGGACTGCAGATGCTGGAGATCAGAGCTGAAAATGTGTTGCTGGAAAAGCGCAGCAGGTCAGGCAGCATCCAAGGAACAGGAGAATCGACGTTTCGGGCATAAGCCCTTCTTCAGGAATGAGGAAAGTGTGTCCAGCAGGCTAAGATAGGTAGGGAGGAGGGACTTAGGGGAGGGGCGTTGGAATTGCGATAGGTGGAGGGAGGTCAAGGTGAGGGTGATAGGCCGGAGTGGGTTGGGGCGGGGAGGTCAGGAAGAAGATTGCAGGTTAGGAAGGCGGTGCTGAGTTTGAGGGATTTGACTGAGACAAGGTGGGGGGGAGGGAAATGAGGAAACTGGAGAAATCTGAGTTCATCCCTTGTGGTTGGAGGGTTCCCAGGCACAAGATGAGGCGATCTTCCTCCAACCGTCGTGTTGCCATGGTCTGGCGATGGAGGAGTCCAAGGACCTGCATGTCCTTGGTGGAGTGGGAGGGGGAGTTAAAGTGTTGGGCTACGGCGTGGTTGGATTGATTGGTCCAGGTGTCCCAGAGGTGTTCTCTGAAACGTTCCGCAAGGAGGCGGCCCGTCTCCCCAATATAGAGGAGGCCACATCGGGTGCAGTGGATGCAATAGATGATGTGTGTGGAGGTGCAGGTGAATTTGTGGCGGATATGGAAGTGTCCCTTGGGGCCTTGGAGGGAAGTAAGGGGGGAGGTGTGGGCGCAAGTTTTGCATTTCTTGCGGTTGCAGGGGAAGGTGCCGGGAGTGGAGGTTGGGTTGGTGAGGGGTGTGGACCTGACGAGGGATTCACGGAGGGAGTGGTCTTTTTGGAACGCTGATAGGGGAGGGGAGGGAAATATATCCCTGGTGGTGGGGTCCGTTTGGAGGTGGCGGAAATGAACGGAGGTGGCTGAACAATACACCTAACCTACACATTCCTGATCGCTATAGACAATTTAGCATAGCCAATTCACCTAAAGTGCACATCTTTGGACTATGGGAGGAAACTGGAACAAACCCACGCAGACACAGGGTGAATGTGCAAACTCCGCACAGTAACCCAAGACTAGAATCAAACTCGGGTCTTGGCGCTGTGAGGCAGCAGTGCTAACCATTGAGCCACTGCACTGCCCCATTTTATTGCATAATTTTATCACAATCCTTGTAGAATGCACATGCAAATTTTAATAAGTTTGGTTTTCCAGTCAATGAAATGGTTTAGCTACCCAAAAGTGATATTTTTCAGCTATTTTCTTGAGCTTCATACTTCCACTTTTACTATTCTGCTAATGAAACACTATACATGAACTATTATAAGCGCCCAACCATGATGTTAACAAATAGATGCCTAATGTGCATGCTTGCTAGTGTACAAGTCCTACATTGCATCTGGAAAAACTATAGATTCGTCTGATGCCCCAAAGCCCTTTTAAGTGAGAAATCATTTCCAAGACTGCATTTACGCTGCTGACCTGTTACAATTTTAAAAGCAAAGTGAGATAATAAAAAAAAACTTACATTTCAGTTATAGCCTTGAATTTGCTTTAGGCAAGTTAGAGTTGATTTTGCTTTGTATCCAGAGACTGCTTACTTCTCTGGTTCAATGCAGAGGAAGAAACACCATCAACAATCATTATTATTGTTGGAAGCGTTCCACTGGATGCAGCAGTCGGATGTTTGGCCTTGATTCCAGGGATAAGACCCTCCCAGAAGGCATGTGTTCTGGATGTGTGTCAGGCCTGAATTAGTCACTGGAATGAGAAAATTCTTACATCATCTGAGACATTGACTGTGTGTTGCCTGATTAATATCCAAGGGAGTTTGGAAGGAATAAGGACAATTGGTCGTATTTGTCATGCTGTAACTGTCAATATTGTGATAAATGGGAGCACGGTGGCTCAGTGGTTAACACTGGTGCCTCATAGCACCAGGGACTGGGTTTGATTCCAGCCTTGGGCAACTGTCTGTGTGGAGTTTGCGCACTCTTTCCGTGTCCACGTGGGTTTCCTCCGTGTGCTCCAGTTTCCTCCCACAGTCCAAAGATGTGCAGGTTAGGTGAATTGGCTGCTCTAAATTGTCCATAATGTTCAGAGATGTGTAGGTTAGGTGCATTAATCAGAGATAAATATAGATTAAAAGGGCAAGGGAATGGGTCTGGGTGTGATACTCTTCGGAGGGTCAGTGTGGATTTGTTCAGCTGAAGGGCCAGTTTCCACAATGTATGGATTGTAAAAAAATGTACTGATATGACAATAGTTCACAATAAATTTAACTGTCATAATCTGACCCCAGTGTGTGAAAATTGAAATGTGAAATCTAAAGAATCCAGCGTTGGATTCTTCTTAATGCCTGGGTCAGAAAAAGTACAACCAAGAAGTATCTACTGAACCAACCATAAGAGGTTTCTGTGGAGTATCCTCACCAGATCAGGCCTCTTGAGTCAAATGGACTATTTCTGTGCTATAATGTTCTGTAAATATCTATGTGAATATGGCAACCAATCATTTAGCAGGTTATTAATAAATGTTACATTCCTGAATGGGCTATGGGTTACAAATATCTAACAGATAATATGGGTAAATTGAAGAAAGCTTAGGCCTATGTCTACAATCTGGCAATATTCTTATGGATTTGTTTTATTCTTTGTCCAACTTTGTCCACCCCAGTCCAACACATCATCCTCAATGATGGAAGAGACCAGCACATCAGTGCAAATGACAGGGCTGAAGCATTCGCAGCAATGTATAGCCAGAAGTGCCCAGTGGATGGTTCTCAACCTCATCCATTGGTCGCCAGCATCATAGATATCAATCTTCAGCCAATTTGATTCACTCCATACGATATCAAAGAAATGATTGGAAACAGCACTGCACATTGCAAAGGTTTTGGACCTGACAATATTCTGGCAATAGAACTGAATACCTGTGCTGCTGAACCTGCCACTCTCTTAGCCAAGTTGTTCCAGTACAACTACAAGACTGATATTTATCCAACAATGTGGAAAACTGCCCAGGTATGTCCTGTACACAAAAAGCAGGACAAATCCAACAACTACCACCCCATCAATCTACACGCTATCACCAGTAAAATGATCAACAATGTTACCAAGTAAGACCTGCTCAACAATAATCTGCTCAGTGATGCCCAGTTTAGGTTCCTCCAGGGCCACTCACTTCCTGACCTCATTAAAGCTTTGATTCAAACATGGACAAAAGAGCTGAATTCCAGAAGTGAGGTGAGAGTAACAGCTCTTGACATCAATGTGACATTTGACCAAGTGTGGCATCAAGGAGCCCCAGCAAAACTGGACTCAGTGGGAATCCGGGGGAAAACTCTTTCAGTGGTTAGAGTCATGACTGGCTCATAGGAAGATGGTCATGTTTGTTGGAGGTCAGACATCTCAGTTCCAAGAGATATCCGCAGGAGTTCCTCAGGATAGTGTCCAAGCCCCAATCATCTTCAGCTGCTTTATCAATGACCTCCCTCCATCATAAGGTCAGAAGTAGGAATGTTCCCTATGATTGCACAATGTTCAGCACTATTGTGACTTCTAAGGGCGGCACGGTGGCACAGTGGTTAGCACTGCTGCCTCACAGCACCAGAGACCCGGGTTCAATTCCCGCCTCAGGCGACTGACTGTGTGGAGTTTGCACGTTCTCCCCGTGTCTGCGTGGGTTTCCTCCGGGTGCTCCGGTTTCCTCCCACAGTCTAAAGATGTGCAGGTCAGGTGAATTGGCCATGCTAAATTGTCCATAGTGTTAGGTAAGGGGTAAATGTAGGGGTATGGGTGGGTTGCGCTTCGGCGGGGCGGTGTGGACTTGTTGGGCCGAAGGGCCTGTTTCCACACTGTATGTAATCTAATCTAATCTAATCTTATCTAAGATACTGGAAGAAGTCTGTATTCAAATACAGCAAGACTTGGACAATATCCAGGTTTTGGGCTGACAACGCGAGCACTTGGAAATATTTCTGGAATCAAAAGTCTTCAGCAGTTTTTGTCGGGAGTAAACGTTACACAAGTTACAGATCGTAAATCTCTGTTCACTATTCTACAATCAAATGCTGTAATACTGACAATACGACAATAATGGCTGCATGAAGAATTCAACAGTGTACCTTTCTCAGAGTACAACCGCAACATTGAATATCACGGACTGATTAAAAAAAAGTCATGTTTACTGCATGAGGTCTCTGAAAAAGACTGCAGGTGTGACAGTGCAGAGTGAAAGGAATTATACCTTCATTCTAAGGATAGCTCCTGAGTATGTGTGAAATGAGCAATGTCCTCATGACGTCAGATTACATCTGGAGCTTGTGTCTGTCATGCTCCAGATAAGTAATCATCTCTTACTAGCCACTAAATATGGTTGCATTCAATAAAGGCTGTTCCTGTTTTCTCACATTGTTAAAAATAGAAGCTGCAAATAATGACTTTCCAGTCATTACAACTAAAATTATGATTGAAACTCAGGACTTGGGAGGTGGGTTTCAGATTGTGTTGCTCTCTGCCTCCACAGCTAGCCTGTTGGAAATTGGATTTTCTGTGGGTTGTCCTGGAGAGAAGACTATCATCCAATTAGGCAGCGCCAAGGTGGGAAAGGCCAAATCCAAACAGGACATGTTAAAAGGTCCACATCCATTCTACAGGAGAATCTGGCCCTCCTGTTTTATAATGAAGATTGATTCCACCAAAGATTGGAAATGGAGGCAGGATTTGGTTAGGACCGGTTTTGTTTGTTGCTTCACCTTCATTCTTGTCTAACCTGGGATAGGGAGATTCTGACCTCAGCATCAGAATGAGTCTATGAACCGACACTGAACTGAATTTGTCCAGATTACAAACAAGGAGCTGAAACCATTCCCCAGCCATTATAATGAGCTGGGCTCCGTGCTTACAGATTTCTTTCAGAGGTATTCATCCAGCAGAACTCCACACAGAAAGAAGTGATATGAAATTCATAGCCAGAGAATTTAATTATTGGTTTGCTCTTGATAATAATCTAAAATCACTGGTTCATAAATGTACTGCCATCCAAAATTGCATTGTAAGCATCTGAAAATTGTTGGAAAGCCATGGTTCTGGCCTACTCAACCATTTCAAATGTTTGTGCAAATCTTTGTGAGAGCTAAACAGGCAATTTCTTCGTAGTCACCCATATTCGATCAAAGTGGATTGGAATAAAGCACACAGGCCCAAACATCAATACAAACAGACAACAGACAAGTTACAGTCTAATTCAGATCATTATAGATTATTAGAGAAGCTTCCTTCAGCTAATACTTCTCAGTTTCTTTCTTCTGTCTTGCAAAACATCATGAAGCAAAACACTGAGCAGAATCTTCCCAGTCTCTGAATCATATCGGCAATCGCGAGAACAGAGAAATGAGAATCTCAAGGTCAAGAAAACTGTCTATTTTCCATCCAAATGGCAAGGTGGGATCTTGCTCATGAGCAATTAGCAGTAATGCATTTGCATGCATTAACATTTCATCATTACCTAATCTCAACTCATTTATTTGCAGTTTTCTATTTTCCCAGGCAGTGGAGAGAAACTAAATGCTAACAATTCCCAACATAAAACCCTGAGCAGTACCCAGGCAGTTTCAACCATTGTTTGCCCTACCTGGCTTCCACCTTGTCCAGCATTCCCAAAATCTCAGGACACAGTCCAAGGGGCAGCAAATGCCTGCATCCTTCATCCAAGGAGGTTGGTATTGGACACAAACTAGTCACACTACATCATCACGGCACATCTCCAACTCACTTAGAGTTCAGTTCATTGGTTCAATACTGCACTTTGGATCTCACAGACACCTTTCATTGCAATGCTGCTACCAGACCACTTTGTATGCAGGGACATCTCATACCTCGGAACAGGGTGCATCTCACAGGTCTTAGTTCGCTCTCTAATTGCTCACTCACTTTGAGCTTACTTGGATGCTCACAGCATCTCAGCCTTGTCTTGCCCTTTTCTCATTGCAGCATCATTCTGAACTTATAGTACTCTGAGGTAATTTACTTACCCCACAGTGCCTCTGCCTTACCTTGTTTCTTAATACAGAACAAAGCTAAACAGTGTGTCACAGTTGACAGCAATGATCAGTCAAGGGGGCAGATGTATTGCTTTATGGCACCATGCTACGCCAATGTCACACCTACAGCATCTGGCAGTTGATTACGCGGGGATTAATTTGAAAATGCTTCAATCAAAGGGATATGTCTCAAAGTCAAAAGAGAGTATTTCTCAATGGCATCAAGGGGATTGTCAGTCTGTTGCCACAATCAGTCCAAGTAATTGTCTGATCTCAGTGCAGTGGCTTGGACACAGCCAGTCAGTCACTTCAGTTGTTCAGGGTCATTACAATTTGGGGAGTCATTCCTGTAGGTCTAGTGCACATAGTTTGGAGATTAACAGCAAATCAGTCATGGAGCCGCATAGAAATCAGTCAGAGATCTGGTCAGTCATCAGTTGAGCTGTCATTCTACATGGGTGGGAGGTCACAGTCAGTCCTGGGGTGGGTTCACTGAAAGTCGATGGGGTTGGTTTTGCTGTGGTAGGGAATTTGTTCCAGGCAGTTGTGATAATTGAAGGTAACATTCTTGGTTGCAGAGGGATAATACCTGGTTTAGGTGACAGCTCAACATATAAGTAGCAGAGACAATAGTACATTGGAGGGCATGGATTACTATGGGCAAAGGATCATCAACAGTCACCATCACCCTGGCTTTAATAAATGGACACTGCATCGCAAAGGTTAGCAGCACTCTTCTGTAGACCTGGACACAGAGAGTAATGTGAGGACATGAAAACAAAACTGGAAGAATTGGTTGAGAACATAGTGACTCGGAAGTGATGTGATTGACAAGGAGTTCAAGGATGAAAGGAACATTAAAGGTTTTGGGACTCACCTAGATTAACAGACTGAGACTATGACTCTTTTGTGAAGCGCAAACTCTGTTGCCTTCCATCTTCATCTGAATTGCAAACCTACATTGGAAATAATAAATGTCTGCCACAGTATCTCTAGTGGATTGAGCAAGTGTTTTCTTCTCACTGTGAGAGCAGGTCCTACTTCTGACTGATGTGTAGCCTTCAAGGGATAATTGTATTAATCAAGCACTTACACAGTATATGTTTAATATATCAGCAATGACAGAATTGTGCATGTGAAATACATGCAGTCATCAACCATGTCAAATACAAATTCAGGTGACAAGCAATTTTGACCATGCCAATGGTAATTTCAACTTAGTGTAATAGAGTCAGAGGGAACTCGTTCATGCCAACCAGATATCCCAACTCAATTTAGTCCCACCTGCCAGCACACGGCCCATATCATTCCAAACCCTTCCTATTCATATACCCATCCTGATGCCTATTAAATGTTGTAATCGTACTAGCCTCCACCACTTCCTCTGCCAGCTCATTCCATACGTGTACCACCCTCTGAATGAAAATGTTGCCCCTTAGGTCTCTTTTATATCTCTCCCCTCTCACCCTAAACCTATGGCCTCTAGTTCTGGACTCCCCCAACCCAGGGAGTCCTGGTTTATCCTATCCATGCCCCTCATGATTTTACAAACCTCTATAAGGTCACCCCTCAGCCTCTGTCACTCCAGGGAAAACAGCCCCAGCCTGTTCAGCCTCTCCCTATAGCTCAAATCCTCCAATCCTGACAATATCCTTGTAAATCTTTTCTGAACCCTTTCAAGTTTCACAACATCCTTCCGATAGAAAGGAGACCAGTATTGCACGCAATATTCCAACAGTCCTGTACAGTCGCAACATGTCCTCCCAACTCCTGTACTCAATACTATGACCAATAAAAGAAAGCATACCAAACACCTTCTTCACCATCCTATCTACCTGCGACTCCACTTTCAAGAAGCAATGAACCTACACTCCAAGGTCTCTTTGTTCAGCAACACTCCCTAGGACCTTACTATTAAGTGTATAAGTCCTGCTAAGATTTGTTTCCCAAAATGCAGCACCCTGCATTTATCTAAATTAAACCCCATCTGCCACTTCTCAGCCCATTGGCCCATCTGATCAAGATCCTTGATGATAGTTATCTCTGTGAAGCAGAAGTAATCACAGACAACCTTAAATTTGTCAGATACAGGCCACAATTTGCAAAGGGCTCATGCCTTAGACTGCACTTTGAATTGTAGGTATTTGGTGACATGCTCTTATGTGCAATACTGTCTTCCTTGGGTTACGTGAGGGTGGTGGTAGTGGGGAGAAGGTTTCAGTCATCCTAATGCACTTAGAATCTCCTTTGAATTTGACAGACCATGATTTGTGTTGTATACAATGGAATGAGATACCTGATGTCAAAGGCCCATGTACAGGCATCCCATGGCCTTCCTTGTCAGAGTCCTCCAAGTCCCACTGTATTGCAAACTATGTAAACGGTCATTTGGTGTGTAATGCAAATGTTGACGGTGCACATTGCTAAGAACTTGTTCTGCTTCTGATATTCCCCCACATTGGGTTCTTTGGAACTGTGACCAAGAGATCGATTCACAGCACGTTATTGTCTCTGCCACAGCAGTACAACAAAGGTGCAGAGAAACTGAGGACGAACAAATGCATCAGCAAGCCCAGGACCAGCAGTAACCTCCAGCAGCTACCAAACAGCCTCCACATAAAGTTACAGCAGAATGTTCCCCAAGGATGTGAAGGTGGAGCAGGAGATCCAGACTCCACCACCCTTCATATCATTTCCTCTGGATGAGTGAATCATTGCCTCTGCAGACTGAGGATGTCCTAGGACATGGTCACAGAATTGTTTCAGCTGCTGGATTAGGACATGTGAACTGAAGAGCTGGGTGGCCATCCTATCCCAGTGGTCATCAAGGCGATGTGGGATCTTTCAACCCTCAACCCATAAATGCATCAAAGCAGTTACTGATGTAATCTGTGCCAGATCATAGGGCTTCCTTGTGATAAGCTCAGGGCTGTAGCCTGGATGGTCACCTTTGCAAACATTGCTGGCTTCCCCTGGGAAGCTCTTGATTGTAAACAGGTTGCCTTGAGAGTGCCATATCACAAGGTGAAGCTGACTTCATTAACAGAAAAGGGTTCCATTGCTTAAATGTACAAGTCATCTGTGATCATCTGTACCACATCTTAGAGGTCTGCGCCAGTACCCCTGAAACTGCCTCTATCATTGGGCTCTCTCAGGTTCCTGCTTCACTTCAGGGGCCAGATGCTTTCCATGCACGGCTGCTAGGGCTATCCTCTATGACCAAGGCTGATGACTTGATTGCACAGTCGCTCGGCTGCATATACAGTGCAGCCCATTCCTCCAGCAGGGCCATGCTGGAGCAGATGATAGGCCCTCTGAAGATGCAGTTCTAAAAACCAAGTCAGTCTGATGTAAATGAGTAAGATACCATAATATGCTTGATATTAGCACTCCCTTAGGGTTCTGACATGGTATGACACTAAGGGTGGTTGTTCTGTGTAGCCTGTATCTGCAGGTACAATGACAGTTAATCAGATATGTGATGATTTAAAGAGTTAATGCATTTGTATATGTGATCATTGATTTCCAATGAAGAGTCACCCTTGCCACCTATGTGCCCTCAAAAGCACTTCCCTCCTGCTGCATGTACTGGGGAGGGATATTCATGGCTCACAGCAATTGATTTGGTGCACAGCTGGGATTGAAGTATGGCACTGGTGGTGGTGATCCCAGAAAGACTTGGCACCGAGTGTACTTCCACTGCTTGCAAGTCATGTTGCCGCTGTACAGGACATTGGTTAGGCCACTGTTGAATATTGTGGGCAATTCTTCTTCCTATCGGAAAGATGTTGTGAAACTTGAAAGGATTCAGGAAAGATTACAAGGTTGTTGCCAGGGTTGAAGGATTTGAGCTATAGGGAGAGGTTGAATAGGTTAGGGTTGTTTTCTCTGGAAAGTCGGAGGCTGAGGGATGACCTTATAGAGGGTTATAAAATCATAAGGGGAACCCTGTGATTCTATGACTGAAAGCGTTCATACATTTCCTGATCATCATTTTGGGGTCTTGTGGATGGCACAGCCCTGGAAAAAACTGTGCCACATGCACACATGTCTAGGTCTTAATATCATGTTTTGCCGATTATACTGTAGAAAACTGGCTGCATCACACTAGGTGCATTTCCTTTGTGAGTAGGGTGGCACAAAATGTCTTATTCAGAAAATCTTACTGACTGTGAACAGATGAATTTTCTGCTGTTATTTCACAGAGATCAGGCACTCTCTGTGGTAATCACAAATAGAACTGTCTCCTACAATTAATTGTGCGTCATACTAATGCAACAGCAAGCTGTTCCCCAGCATTACCTTAGCTAGCAGGTTTTGTAATCTGTCAAAAAAAATTAGGGTTTTAAATGTTTATATTAATTTTTATGAGGATTAGTATAGCAATGGAGATATACACTAAAGAAAGAATAGTTACAATGTAATAAGTCACACCATTGCAATTTTAGCTCCATGTTAGAAATGGATCACAGTGGTTATCAAAGTATAATATGTTGTGGGTTGGTAATTGCAGGCAGAAGGAGAAATGATCAATTCCAATAAGTATTTGTAGCACTGAGTTCAATGGAGAATTTGGTCTTTATTAAAACTAGCTGCTAGTCGTCGATGAACAAGTGTAGCAGCATCAGTGACAGCAATGATTAAAGTAACAGTTAAAATAGCAGAGTGAATCACAGTCAGATCTTGCAAGAGAATTTGAAAATGTGGAAAGACAGAGGTCAGAATGATTTGGAGATGAGCTTGCAAAGCATAACAAATTCTGTAAGAACAATTCCATATTTGATATTCACGGAGGTTATGAGTAAAACTCCTCAATGTAAATGTTTATTCCACAGAATGATCTGTTAGTAGATATTTGATATCCATTTAATATATTAAGTTTCCAGGCAGACTTGACACCATAAAGTCATAAAGTCATAGAGATGTACAGCACGGAAACAGACCCTCCGGTCCAACTCGTCCACACCAACCAGATATCCTAAATAAATCTAGTCACACTTGCCAGCATTTGGCCCATATCTCTCTAACCATTCCCATTTATGAACCCATCCAGAAGCCTTTGAAATGTTGTAATTGTACCAGCCTCCATATCTTCCTCTGGCAGCTCATACCATACTTGTACCACCCTCTGCGTGAAAAAGTTGTCCTTTAGGTCTCTCTTAAATCTTTTCCCTCTCACCTATGCCATCTGGTTTTGGACTCCCCTACACCGGGGAAAATACTTTATCTGTTTACCCTATCCATGTCCCTCATGATTTTATAAACCTCTATAAGGTCACCCCTCAGCATCCGTGCTCCAGGAAAAATAGCCCCAGTCTATTCAGCCTCTCCCTATAGCTCAAACTCTCCAACCCTTGCAAAATCTTCTCTGAACCCTTGCAAGTTTCACAATATCCTTCCTATAGCGGGAAGACCAGAACTGCATGCAGTATTCCAATATTGGCCTAACCAATGTCCTGCACAGCCACAACATGACCCACCAACTCCTATACTCAATGCACTGACCAGTAAAGGCAAGCATACCAAACACCTTCTTCACTATCCTATCAACCTGTGACTCCACTTTCAAACAACTACAAACCTGTGCTCCAAGGACTCTTTGTTCAGCAATACTTCCCAGAATCTTATCACTAAGTGTAAAAGAAGGAGGTCAGGGCAGAACATCAGCCTGTGTCCTTCATGTGATGATGAGGCCAGGTCATAGAATCCCTACAGTGTGGAAACAGGCCATTTAGCCCAACAAGGCCACACCGACCTCTGAAGAGTAACTCACCCAGACCATTCCCCTACCCTATTACTCTACATTTACCCCCAACTAATGAACCTAACCCACATATCCCTGAACACTATAGGCAATTTAGGATGGCCAATTCACCTGACCTGCACAGCTATGGATTGTGGGAGGAAACCTGGGCGCCTAGAGGAAACCCACACAGACACAGAGAGAATGTGCAAACTCCACAAGGTTGCCCAAGGCTGGAATCGAACTCGGGTCCCTCGTGCCACAAGGCAGTAGTGCTAACCACTGAGCCACCATGCTGCCCAAGCCAGTCCTATGAGTCTGGACTGAAGAAGCAGGCTGCAAAATTTGAAGTGGAGTCGTCCTTGCTCTACTGTTATAAAATTGAAATCAAAATACAGCTTTTGCAGTTAGGCCACCAGAAAGGGGTATAAGAGATGATGATGAGGGGTGGAGAGGTTGTGGGGAAGGAAAACATTCTATAAGGCAGCCCATAATTGTTCCCACAGCCAAGCAGCCAGGCAGGTAAAGTGCCCGTGCCCTGGTCTGCCAACTCCAAGCAGTTAAGCTGGTCTCCACCACCTCCAGGAACCTGGGTGCTAACTGGAAAATCCCAGCAGCTTCTTTGATGAGGTTGTTAACTGTCCTTATACAGGGAGGTATAGCCCTGCTATCGCTCCCGACACATATCCAATCTCCGTAAAAATAGCACAGCAATGGAATGGAGATGGTGAACTGATATTTAGGCTGAAGAGTCCATTTTTAACCAATCCTTAGCTCAAAAAGAGGCTCATAATCAAGCCCTGCCAGTTTCGTTCAGTTTTGGTTATCTGTCCTGATAGATCCTTAACAAACTTGATGTCGATTTCTTTTCACATTGCTTCTGTAAATCTCCTTTGCTCAGAGTTCCCGAAGCTTATTGGATGGAACCTCAATGGGATTGCTGCCACCAAGATAATCCATCAGTATACTGAGAGAAGGTGCAGCAATGTTACAGTCGGATACCTGCTGCAGCACCAGAAGAGCAGGTTTTAAGGGGTGCAAGGAAGACAAGGAACTTCAATGGATTTCTGCCACTGCTTGAGAGTTTAACCCTTACCCTCTCCTGACCAATTCTGGAGTGGTGCTGTCAGGCCAAGAGGTCAAGCAGACCCTGCTTCCTTGTCCACAATTACAAGTGACAGGATGTTAAATAGAAGTCAGCCCCTTTCCCTGTTGGGGCATGGGGAGGAAAGTTAAGATCCTGTTACTAGGAGCAGGGAAGTGATGTTGGATATCCCTATATGATTCCCATTAATTTTACATCATTATATTTTGTAAAGATAGACCTTCCTCTCTGGCTGACACAGAACAAAGTGTGGAATGTAAAGGAAGGCAGCTCCCTTTTATGCATGCATTATCAGTCAATAAAGGTATGAATTCAGAACACCTTCTTAAATATTTTTAACTGTGATATTGAAATACTGACAAGAGTTATTTATATTTAAAGACTTGTCAAACTAAATTAGATTTGCAAATATATACTGTATTTCTGTTTTTCAAACTGTAGAACAATAAGACAACTACTTTGTTCTTTATAGGGCAGGACCAGTGCTGTAGAATGTCACTTTGCCACTTTATGCCACACAACAGTGAATTTGAGACCCTTCATAAATGCTTAACAAAACACAGGTCTGAAACAACGTTACATCGCAATAGCACTGCTGACTTTCTGACCTGCATTTTCTTCAAGTGTCTCCCTAACAACAGCACAGCATCAGTGAATTTACAGCATCCTTTCAATGTCAATATGAAATAAAATAAACCATGATTTTTTACAGGAATTTGCACATTTCCAAGTTTGGATTGGCTATCCTGAAATGATACTCAAAGCAATACCTCACAAATTATTGCTTAATTTTTTGCAGTCAGCTACTAGGTGGAATATTCCCAGGTCATGAATAATGTGGGTTATGACAAGAAATTTGAGAACATCAAGTGAGAAACTAAATGTACCATTTCTTGACCTTGGCACCAACAAGTCATATTTTACAACCAAGTCTTGAATGTCAAAACAAGATTCTTATTAATGAGTACTAAGAGGCCTCAGGAGGTTTAATCACTTATTATCGCTTACTAATATGTTGGTTCTTATACTGCTACCTACCAGCTAGAAACCAAACATTAAGAATTATTGACATGAAATTCCAAGTAGGTGTTTAACGACTGCATGTTGCTGCTTGCTCCACCATCTTCATCACCCAACACCAACATCTCAGGGCACGCATCCTGGGCAGTGCTCATCGACGGATGTTGACATTTGAAATGCATCAGCCTCACCACAACGTCATGCTGCAGCTGCAACCACTTACAGTATGCTTCTGCACATCATTGCAGTGTTATTGCAAGGACACTTTTCACTGAAGGACAGGTACTGAACTCATAGATTGGATCAGGGAACATTTTAGGCTCGCTTACTCACTCTCTTAGGCCACACTCACTTTGCTCTTACCTGGATGCTCACAACATACTGAACTTGCTTTGCCTTATGTTTTTGCCTTTTGCCCCTTCAGCCAGAGCCAAATGGCTCACAGTATATCTTCTTGAATCACTGTTCAGTGCAGACAGACATGACAAACTGCCTGGCTTTATGCCAGCAATCATCAGGGTGAACATGTTTCTATATGGCAACATCCTATCTCAAAATGACACTGCCAACTTGCATCTACGCAGCCAGCACATTTTATGTGCATCCACAAAATGACCATGTCTCAAAGTTGAAAGGGAGAAGTCCTCAGTCAAATTCAGGGTGGGCTGCTGCCTGTCAGGGGGGATTCCCATCAGGTCAGTCAAAGACTTCATCTGATATTAGTCCAGGGACATGAACACAGTCTACCTGCCACTCAGGGTGATGACAGTCATGATCCTCTCTTTTTAGGGAGCGAGGAGTCAAATATTGGGCACCAAACCTCTGGGTTTGGCTCGTTCTGCTCTAATGTGGGCCCTTTTCTTCTGGAATGAGCCAAAGGGAAGGATTGAGTGAGATGAAATGTACACCTGTTGGTGATGGTGCAGGTTGATGAGATATCTCGAGTGAGTAGGAAGCTCAAAGGCCATGAGAGTTAGTGATCTGGGGGGATTGATTAGGTAAGTGTGAGTGAGGGAAGTTATTGCCATGACAGTGGTATGTACAAGCCTGGGCTGGAAGTGTGTGCAGTAGCAGTGAGACAGTGAGTGTGAGGTAGCAGAGAGAAGATGGTGACACTTACCCTGACAGGGCACAGAAGGTTCACGACCTTGCTGCGCATTGCTGCGTTTCCTTTGGATGGTTTAGACCATACTCACCCTAGTGAAACCACGGACCAGGCTGATTGCTATGTGCCAACTCTGGAGGAATGGGATTACCCTCCTCCACACTATACTATTCACCAAGATGTCCAAGCCCTTGCCCACAAAGTAAGGTGCCAATGTTTCTTCGTTGGACATATCCAGCTGTGACAATGCTGCTACTTTGACAAAGTTATTCTGCCTTTTTTTTCCAGCAGGGTCATAAAGACAGAGGTCCCATTTTGTCTGCATTTATCTACTTGAAGAAGCTTTAAGTTTAAAAAGAAATTGTACAATGAAAGAGGAGTAGCCAGTTCTCCCAGCTCAGCTTTTCTCTGGTTTGGTTTGGTTTTAGCAGTCAGTTCTTTGAGGCTGCTGGCCTAAGGAACAGCTCCATGGAAGAAGGTGTTCCATGCTGAATCTGGCATCTCTCTCTCCTGTGAGACCCTGTGTTTGATTTTATTTTTTTTTGCCAATGGGGGTGCTAATGGGGATTGTTGCAGGAATTTGGAACAGCATCATTGAGTTGGGTTTACGGATGGGTTAAGTTATTCCATATTCTGTTCTTTTTTGTTTGTGTTTCATTTGGTAATCCTCTAAATAAATACTGTTTTGTTTGGGCCAGCTGCATCTCTCCTGGAATATCCACATTACAACTAGCAAAGTTAAGGTCCAGGCTACTTTCTTGGAATGTTTTGAGGGGAGCTGGCCTGGTCCATAACACAGGGAACATGTCAACAACTATGTAGGGCAGCTCCAGCCTGACATGCTTGGCTGGGGGCACAGCGAGCTTTTAAAGATGGTGCTTGCACCAGGGATCCCAGAATATCCTGGCAGGGGCAAGTACTTCTGGCTGTGGCGAGTGGGAGAATCAGATAGCAAGAGATCAGAGGAACATCATAGGGATGTGGTGAATTTTGAGACAATTATGTGAGAAAATCTGCAGAGAGAAATCCTTCTGAAATTCACCAAAAATGAAACGTAGCCAAAATCCAGGAAGATTCAGGTCATATGGCAGTCTCCTTTATTTGTGCCTATCTTGTTAATTTTGGCTTGGACACAATGTTCATCTCTATCACCCATGTCATCTCTAAACACTTGTGAATAATTATGAAAAGATGCTCAAACTGGCACCTTTCGGATTACTTGCATTTGCACTTTAGGGCATGATTTACATCTGCTCTAAAACAGTGAGGCTGAGGATTTCCTTTGAGTCACTCCTGCTGTGGCATCACCAGAAACCTCTCTTTATAAACTGGTTTCGGCAGCACTTTTGGCAAAGTTTCAATCGTGGTGGGAAACTTCCAACTTTACAATCAACTTCTGCCTGATGCATCTGGTTTGGGGGTGCTGTGGAGGGATAAGGATAGTTCTACAAATCCTAAATGATATTTTCCCACTGATATCAACACTGGTTGTATTCAAGAATCACTGTCCAATTTGATTCATCTAAGACAATGATCCAGTCACCTGTTTAAAAACTGTTATCCAAATGTTTTCTGTTTACTCAAGAGCGAACACAGTAATATATTTCCAAGTCAGGATGGTGACTGGCTTGGAGGGGAACTTGAAAGTGGTGGTGTTCCCATGTATCAGCTGCCCTTGCCATTTTAATGGGTCGTGGATTTCGAAGGTGCTGTCTGAGGATCTTTGGCGAATTTCCGCAGTGCCACTTGTAGATAGTTAACACTGCTGCTACTCAGTATTAGTGGCGATGGAAGGAATGAATGCTTGTGGGAGTAATGCCAATCAAGCAGGCTGCTTTGTCCTGGATGGTGTCAAGCTTCTTGAGTGCTGTTGGAGCTGCACCCATCCAGGCATGTGGGGTGTATTCCATCACACTCCTGACTAATGCCTTGCAGATACTGGGCAAGCTTTGCAAAGTTAAGAGGTGAGTTGCTCACTGCAGTATTCCTAGCCTCTAATCTGCTCTTGTAGCCATTGTGTTGATGCGGCAAGTCCAGTTGAGTTTCTGGCCAATGATAACCCCCAGGATGTCGATAGTGGGGGATTCAGCAATGGTAACACCATTGAATGTCAAGGAGCAGTGGTTAGATTGTTACTTATTGGTGAGGGTCATTGCATTTGTGTGCAATGAATGTTACTTGCCACATGTCAGCCCAAGCCTGGATGTTGTCCCTAACTTGTTGCATTTGAACATGGACTGCTTCAGTATCTGAGGAGTTGCCAATGATGCTGAACATTGCGCAAACATTGGCAAATGTCCCCATTTCTGACCTTATGATGGAGGGTAGGTCATTGGTGAAGCAGCTGAAGATAGTTGGGACGAGGACATTACCCTGAGGAACTCCTGCAGAGATGTCCTGGAGCTGAGATGACTGACTTCCAACAACCACGATTATCTTCCTATGTGCCAAGTATGACTCCAACGAGTGGAGAGTTTTCTCCCTGATACCAAGTTTTGCTCGGGCTCCTTGACGTCACACTCGGTTGAACGCAGCTTTGATGTCAGGGTTGTCACTTTCACCTCACCTCTGGAATTCCTCTCTTCTGTCCATGTTTGAACCAAGGCTGTAATGAGGGCAGGAGCTGAGTGGCCCTGGCAGAACCCATCTGGGTGACACTTGATACTGGGTGCTGCTTGATATCAATATTGATAATACCTTCTATCATTTTACTGATGATTGAGAGTAGACTCTTGGGATGTAATTGCCTGGACTGGATTTGTCCTGCTTTTAATGTACAGGACCTACTTAAGAAATTTTCCACATTGCCTGGTGGATGCCAGTGTTGTAACTGTACTGGAAGAGATTGGTTAGGGGAGCGGCACATTCTGGATCACATGTCTTCAGTGCTATTACCAAAATGTTGTCAGGGCCCATAGCATTTTCATTATCCAGTCCCTCTAACTGTTCCTTGATATCAATGTGAAGTAAATTGAATTGGCTGAAGACTGGTATATGTAATGCCAGGGATGACTGGAGGAGGTCGAGATGGATCATCCACTTGGCACTTCCAGCTGAAGATTGCTGCAAACGACCAACATCCATTGGACCTCCTTATTACCTGCTATACCTGCTAGCTTTCTGTGTTTTATGCACAAGTACCTTTGTGTTTCAGCTTTTTAAAGTTTTTCTCCATTTAAATAATATTCTGTTCTTTTGTTCCACCTTCCCAACTGAATAACCTTGCATTATTACACCATTTGATAACCTGTTACTCACTTACCTAACCGATCAATATCTTTGTAAACTGTTGGTATCCTTCTCACAACTTGCCTTCGTACCTATTTTTGCGTTGTCTGCAAATTTGGCTCCAGTTCATTCACTTCCTTCCTTCAATCATTAATATACATTGTAAACAGTTATGATCCCAGCACTGATCCCTGCAGAACCCACTGGTCATGGATTGGCAACCTGAAAAAGAATCCCTTTGTTAGACACAGCAGTGAACCCTTCTGTTAATTAAACTATACACCCAGAAAAGCTCACCTCGCCTCGTATTCTGTTAAAATATATGAATGGCAGAGAACTCCAAATTCCATTATTTAACAAAAACAATATCAATTTATTCTTTAACTCTAAAAGTGAACATTAAACAGCAAGTATTCACAATTCTGAGTCCCTCCCCTCTTAACTCCTTATTATCTGCCTCCAACTCTATAACCATATACTGTTCCAATAAAACACTTAATAAAATTACATCAACTTAATTTCAAAATCATACAGTGGCTGTCATAGTCAGTGTATTTCTTCTTTTGGCTGAAGATTTCCCTGGGTCATCTTTCTTTTTACTGTGAAGATATTTCACATGAAAAGGTACCTTTGATAGAGAGTGCTTCAATCTCTTGGGGTCTCTCTTTCTCTCAATGGCAGTTACTCTGTCTGACTTTCAAAATGCCCATTATTTTTTACCCCCAACATCAGATCATCTTATGGGTTAGCAAAAACAATAAATTCAAACTTGATTGGGCTTTAGTATCCTGGGGCATAATTTAAACTGATTGGTTAAATTTGAATTATTGTCAAAATGGCAACCAACTCAGGTATCTATTTCAAAGCCAAATGTTACATATTTTAAATTTTCCAGGACAACCTGAGACTGCTAGCTAGTCATATGACAGGTGTTTACAAGCTCTCAGTCCAAAACATCATTCACTCTCTCTTAAAGGTACAATACACACCTTCAACTTCATAACTCCTTATCCCCATTCACTATTCCCTGCCTGTGAGCCACTTCTCTATTCATGCCAATTCTCTGTCTATGCTGAAATAAATTGTTTTCTTTGGCTGACTTGCTCTTCCATCATCCTCTTCAGCGACTTTTCCCTTAACGTCTCCCTGAACTATTTAAATGTGTCCTCTTTAATGAATTGCAGCATAAGTATTTGGTTTTAAAAGAAATGAGTAATAAATATTTAAAATTATAAAAATGTTTTAAACCACTATTAGCAGATTTATGAATTTTAGACAAGAGTAAATTATTCAAAGATTCTCCTGTCTCTCAATGGATAATAAACGATAACTGATCTGAAACATTGCAATGTTACAAATGTGTAATGCAATTTTTTAAAATTTACTCTTACATGGATGTAGGCATCACAGGCAAAGCAAGCAGTTGTTGCCAAACCTAACTGCCCTTGACCTAAGTTACTTGCTGGGATTTCACAGACCAGTTAAGAAGCAACTACATGTCTGTGGATCCAGAGTAACACGTCGGCCTGACTAGGTAAGGATGGAAGATTTTCTTCATTAAAGAACATTATTGAATCAGGTCGGTCTTTACAGCAATTGACTATAGTTGGCATTGCCAACATTTCAGAGACTAACATTCAATTTCAGATTTTATTGGTTGAATTTAAATTTCAGCAGCTGTTATGGTGGAATTAGGGAAATAACCTGTGTCTCTCATTTACCAGCCCAGTAATATTAACCACTGCACTAATCTCCTCCTGAGAGATGTTCAATAAGACATAGTGGAATGATGTCATATCTCTTTCTACAAATCAGAAGCTGATGATTTTTTTTGAAAATTAATTGGCATTGTGCATTATTATATTAATCAGAGGTTCAGGATTTCATTTTGAATGAGAGATTGTGGATGAGAAAAGGCTAATATTCTGGTATCAGACCTTTCATGGCTCTATGTTAATTGAACATTATTTTTTTCTGCCCCATGTGAAGAGCCAAGGGGAAGTACTGATCATATGTAATCAGCTTTTAGTTGAAAATTTCATAACATAATATCCAACACTAGATGTGATTCCACAATTAGACAACACTTACTGAACAATCCCGAGTCTGTCAGGATTTCATAAGACAACCCATTTAAGAAGTTCCAGGTAAAGTGCAGCAGGTCTGGGCAGCATCCATGAAGAGACATCAGAGTTAACGTTTTGGGTCCTGTTCTGAGGAAGGGTCACCAGCACCAAAACTTTAACTTTCATATCTCTTCACAGATGCTGCCAGACCTACTGAGCTTTTTCAGCAACCTCTGTTTTTGTTTCTGATTTAAAGCATCCACAGTTCTTTCAGTTTTTAACCATTTAATATTATCAGTCAGGCACAAAGGAGGCTCATGCATGTCTGTTGGAAGCTGCAACCATTCATATGCTGGACAAGTCTCTGCACATGATAGGAATGTGTTAAGGCATTGCAACTTTTCAATTAAACAAATGCTTCAGAGACACTGTTCCCAGGTATATTTCACATGGCATTCTTATTCAAGCAGTCAATTGTCTTCGAATTTTAACAAAAGCATTGTGGCAATCATCTCCTGATGCATTCCCCATGGTATTGCCTTAAACAATTAGAGTCCACTAGCCAACCAATTAGCTGTCTGTTTCTCCTATCATATGAGTCATTGTTCCCCGTGAAATTTGATATTCTTGCATCTGTCCTGATAAGTGCAGGTTGACTTGTTTCTCAGCAAAGATAAATCTCCCTGTTGTAAATAACGGCTTGTATTGATATAGCACCAATCAGTACCATAGGACATCCTGAAGTATGTATACAGTGTTGGAATTTCGAGAATTTATACTTTGCAAAATTCCCAGAAAGAGTAGTAAAATGTTTTGGTGATGTTACCTGTTTTGGTGATGTTACCTAAAAAATAAATGTTGGCCAGGACTCTGCAACATCCCCACTGCTCCTCTTTGAGTAGCCCCATGGGAACTTTTATGCTCAATTTAGGGCAAAGAGACCTCAGTTTAAGGTCTGATCTGAAACTTTTGACCCAGCAGTACTCCATCATTACGACACTATCATATCATCCTGAAGACCCAGAAGTAAAAGTGTCACAGACTGATTCATGGGTGTCACAGTTGTCAACATTTATGGTTTTCTGCTCTTAAGAACTAACTTTTGAGAAGTGGCATCACATTTCCTCTGTATTACTAGAATCCAAATTTGTATATCATAGCAAAGGACAGTAATCAAATGTTTGCTCAACATTTCCAAGAAAAGCCAGGCAAAAGGAATCTGTCATGAGTCCCCACTGATACCTCTGAAATTAGTTCCTTGCTGCAAAGATAGTAATGGATACCAAAGAGCTCCCTGATGCTTCACTGTAATGAAACCAAGATGTTACATTTCAATCTGAATGGATTTCCTCCAATATGTCCGGGGATAGATTTTGCAAAACTACAGAAAATTTCACCATCCTCTACAATACTATAGATTTGTGATAGATACTGTGATTCTGTTCGCCGAGCTGGAAGTTTTTATTGCAAACGTTTCGTCCCCTGTCTAGGTGACATCCTTAGTGCTTGGGAGCCTCCTGTGAAGCGCTTCTGTGGTGTTTCCTCTGGCATTTATAGTGGCCTGTCCCTGCCGCTTCCGGTTGTCAGTTTCAGCTGTCCGCTGTAGTGGCCGGTATATTGGGTCCAGGTCGATGTGTTTGTTGATGGAGTTTGTGGATGAGTGCCAAGCTTCTAGGAATTCCCTGGCTGTTCTTTGTTTCGCTTGCCCTATAATGGTAGTGTTGTCCCAGTCAAATTCATGTTGCTTGTCGTCTGCGTGTGTGGCAACTAGGGATAGCTGGTCGTGTCATTTCGTGGCTAGTTGATGTTCGTGGATGCGGATCGTTAGCTGTCTTCCTGTTTGTCCTATATAGTATTTTGTGCAGTCCTTGCATGGGATTTTGTACACTACGTTAGTTTTGCTCATACTGGGTATCGGGTCCTTCGTTTTGGTGAGTTGTTGTCTGAGAGTGGCTGTTGGTTTGTGTGCTGTTATAAGTCCTAGTGTTCGCAGTAGTCTGGCTGTCATTTCAGAGATGTTCTTGATGTATGGTAGTGTGGCTAGTCCTTTGGGTTGCGGCATGTCTTCGTTCTGTTGTCTCTCCCTTAGGCATCTGTTGATGAAATTGCGAGGATATCCGTTTTTTGCGAATACCTTGTATAGGTGTTCCTCTTCCTCTTTTTGCAGTTCTGGTGTGCTGCAGTGTGTTGTGGCCCTTTTGAACAGTGTCTTGATGCAACTTCTTTTGTGTGTATTGGGGTGGTTGCTTTCTTTGTTCAGGACTTGGTCTGTGTGTATGGCTTTCCTGTGTACCTTAGTGGTGAATTCTCCGTTTGGTGTTCTCTGTATCCTCACATCTAGGAATGGGAGTTGGTTGTCCTTTTCTTCCTCTCTCGTGAATGGCGAAAGAACTACAGCAGAAACTGAAACACTTGATCAGTGGATCCAGACACTCTATACAATCAACACAGGAATTCTTGGACATCATCAGAAATATACACATAGACAAGGAAGAAACCATGGTCTCATTCGACGTAACGGCACTGTTCACGTCTATTGACAAAGCCCTAGCCAGAGAAACAATAGCCAACCTGCTGAACAGATACAACAGACAACAGGACGTTGAACCCATCAACAAAGACGGCATACTTAAACTACTGGACTTGTGCCTTACAACACACTTCACATTCAACAACCAGATATACGAACAAATCAACGGAACACCCATGGGCTCACCGATCTCGGGACTCATAGCAGAAGCAGTAATGCAAAGGTTAGAACAAACAGTCTTACCACAAATTCAACCCAAACTCTGGGTCAGATACGTTGATGACACCTTTGTAATCATTAAAAACACGGAAATAGAGAATACACACCAGATCATCAACTCCACACTCACAGGAATCCGATTCACGATCCAATACCCAGTATGTGCAAAACTAACGTAGTGTACAAAATCTCATGCAAGGACTGCACAAAACACTATATAGGACAAACAGGAAGACAGCTAATGATCCGCATCCACGAACATCAACTAGCCACGAAACGACACGACCAGCTATCCCTAGTTGCCACACACGCAGACGACAAGCAACATGAATTTGACTGGGACAACACTACCATTATAGGGCAAGCGAAACAAAGAAACAGCCAGGGAATTCCTAGAAGCTTGGCACTCATCCACAAACTCCATCAACAAACACATCGACCTGGACCCAATATACCGGCCACTACAGCGGACAGCTGAAACTGACAACCGGAAGCGGCAGGGACAGGCCACTATAAATGCCGGAGGAAACACCACAGAAGCGCTTCACAGGAGGCTCCCAAGCACTGAGGATGTCACCTAGACAGGGGACGAAACGTTTGCAACAAAAACTTCCAGCTCGGCGAACAGAATCACAGCAACGAGCACCCAAGCTACAAATCTTCTCACAAACTTTGAATTGTGATAGATAAACCAGATCCAAACTGTAATTCTGCCTGTGTCACCCACTTGGCTGGAGATTCCATTCTACAAGCTTGGTGCAGAACTCAATCAAAACTTGCGCTTAAACTAATGCTAAGATATGCACAAAGCTGAAAACATTGTACACAAAGAAGACTAAACTGCAACGGAATAATTCGTCACATACAATGTGGTGATGGATATTTCCTAGATTACATTATTGAACATAAAACGTCGGCTGGAGTTTATGAAGTAGGATTTTGAATTCTGGCCCACTTTCTCTATTAACGTATCACCTTATTTCAATAATAATTTAGTTGTTGGTTAAAGTCAATTTAACAAGAACTATTAAAACATCTGGAGCCTTGTTAAATGTTTCTCATTAATCTATGGGATTTTCTACCTATCAGAAATTGGCTGTCATTTCCACGATCTGTCTGTATTGTGATCTCTGAAAAAGAAATCAGGAAAACAAATCACAGCCAGGTACTAATTTAACCTGAACCGAAAAGCTGAATTTGAGTTCTATATCTCTAAAAGGACAAAATCATCTTTTCAACTAGTTATTACTAAATGAAGATTTTTTGAGTAGCCCTTTATACGTAGAGAATGGCAACATACATAAAGCTTGCTTTTTATTTTGTTCAACAGCTTATTTCTCACCATCACCCTTCATTACGGAGTCCCATCACATCAAATTTGCCAACAAATGTCCTTCCTGCCCTCTGACCTCTGGTATTGCAGCTTACTGATGCCGCAACTGCTCACCTGTGGAGGCCATGATGGTGGTCATTGCCAGAAACCTCCATATCTTGCCAACCCATGAATGCTGCCCCATTCACCTTGCATTTTCACCCATCACTGTGCTTATTCACACCCATGCAAATGGCTCAGCTTTACACCCTCAGCTTTGATTCTCCTACCCCTTTTGACAGTAATTGGCTCGCTTATGCAACAGACCTTCCCTGCTTGATTGACAGATATAAGATTGACAGTCCCAGGACGACATTTACCCCTGACCTCTGACTTACTTTGACCTGCAGCCTCCAGACATGACTAACCAGACCCCTTCCTCTGTATTTACAGCTCCCTGACTGCTTGCACCCGTGTAGAGCACTAACCCTTACTCACTTCCTGGACCGTAGTCTGATATAACTCCTGATCATGAGCATCCCAAGCAGATGACTGACCATTGCAAAGCCTTTGGATGTACCCATGACTGATGCTACCAGGCCCCTGATCAACTGTACCCCCTTTCCTTGACTGGACTGAGAACTAGCCATCACCAGTTTCCATGTTAACCATTTGGTTGAAAGAATGTGCTGTCACAGAAACTGACAGGTGCTGTAGGTTTTAGATTGACACCTCAGTGTTCGAGATAGATCCCACACCTCTAAACAGATCCCTACTGAGAAGTGTAACAAGCAGCCTGTCTGTGTTCCTACACTAAAGAACATTTCAAAATGGCAGTACGACAGCCTTTGGCTCTGGCTGAAGCTCCAACATGTTAACAGGCATGGTATAGTAAGGCATCAATTTGGTGTGCATGTATGTAGGCACTAAGTAAGCAAAGTCTAAGACAGCATGTGAGCAGCCCTGAGATGTACCCTGATTGAATCTATGAGTTGGGTGCCTGTCCCTGCACACAAAACGACTCTGCTCCAGCCTTTCAACGCTATTTGCTGGAGCACCTTGCAGTGTGCCAATGTTTCCTGAGCATCCTGCAAGTGTATTGGAGAAGTACCATGACAATCATGAGGGATTAGTCAATACCAGATGTCAATGTACATGAAAGAAGGGTGTGTGGGGCTGGTTCCTATGGATCATACCTGAGATGCAGTTTGGTCATAGCAACATTGAGGTCTTTTGAGGAAAGCAGCAAATTTGCCACATTTGGTAAGATATGAAGCTTAATGAGGCAAATTGTACCATTACAAAGTGTTTAGCAATAATAATCCTTTGTAATTGGCAACTTGCTACAGCCTAGTGAGAAATTCACCTCGTCACTTGTTGAAAACATAAAAGCTGCAGTGAGGTGCTCCTGACATCATGGTGGCCTCAATAACCCTTCAACTGATTCTGCACAAATCTCATCATAGCCCACATTGCTGAGGCCCCTATAAGATTCTGCACTATGTTTTTGTCTATTTTCCACCCTCTTCTCCCCATTGAAGATAGTACCCTCCCTACAATACAAGTGATAAGTGAAGAATTCAAAACAACAGCAGATTTCTAATTTCTCATTACACTGCTGTAACACCACCATCTCTTTTGGGAAAGTGCACAGCAAGATAAAATGCACCAAAGGACTTTCAATGGAACACACCAGCAGTTTGAAGTAAGTCAAGAAGGAAAGAAAGGTTAAAATTAAATTACAGATATCTCCTGTAAACCCTAAACAGTACTTGCAGAATAAAGTACCAGTGAACAGGATTACTGCTAAAAGCAAATGAGTTTGTGCATGCAGATAAAATGAATTTTCAAATGCAAAGTGCAGCCAAGAGAGTGTGTATTTAATAAGTAGACGAATCCTCTGAAAAACAGAAATGATAGGTTTGTTTGGATAAAGTGCAAAATACATCCTAGTGTGTGCAATCTATTTTCAAATAGTACTTGGGCCAATTGATTATTAATTAATTCTCTTTCTGCTTCTATGGAGATTATAGCTGTGCACTCAAACATGTCCAGATAATTGGATGAGTGAAAGGGAATTCATATTTAACCAATTCTTTACAGTTCTTTGAAGGAGTAATATACATTTTAAGTAAAGAGGAGCATATAGACACAGCGTACTTGAATACCAGAAAGTATTCAACACAATTTGATGGCTTTGAGATGAAATTCTAGAGCTTAGGTATTTG
The DNA here is from genome assembly GCF_037043375.1 of Chiloscyllium plagiosum. NCBI lineage: Eukaryota > Metazoa > Chordata > Chondrichthyes > Orectolobiformes > Hemiscylliidae > Chiloscyllium > Chiloscyllium plagiosum. The sequence continues at coordinate 44,603,990 of NW_028270155.1, forward strand.
ACAACTGAAGGCACAGTAAAAACAGGATGCACAAAACGCTGAAAATCTTGCAGCATTTATCAGATTGGAGGAAGGTATGGAGGGAGGAAAAGATGGATTTAAATCAGGTTTAATAGCAGAAAAGTTCAGAAGTAAGGATCAAACAATGCTATAGAGGTGACAAAAAACAGTTTTGGTGTTGTCATGAGCAAGTGCTTGCAATCTCATATCAGAGTCAAACACAATACAAATATTTTAAAGAGCAGATTTAACCTCAGACTGTTGTCACTGCCAGGGGAGGGTTAGAGTCATTGGCTAAGGAAGAGAACGTGTGTTGGGGAGTAAAGAAAGATAGACAATGCACAAAATAGTTTGGTTATTTGCAAAATGGTCCAAATCTGTATCTCATGTTATTAAGTTATTATATTCATCCTTCAATATTAAAACATAGCTTCTATTAAATATTTAGTGTCATAAACTCCTTGGAACCAAAATAATCAACTAAAACCTTCATTTATGTAACACTTTTTATTCATATGTGGCACATGGACATCCCTGTCTGACCACAATTTATTGCCCATCCCTAGTTGCCCTTGAGGTGGGGGTAGTGCGCTGCCTTCTTGAACTGCAGCAGTCACTGTGCTAAGTAAACCTACAATACCATTAGGAAGAGAAATCCAGGATTTTGACCCAGCGACAGTGAAGGAACAGTGATATACTTTTAAGTAATACTTACAAATAAAGCATGATTATAAAACAGTATGATTCCATTTGTGGAAAATATCATGGTGAAGCCTTTTTAACAATTTCTACACCGAACACATAATTTATCAACTGACTGTTCAGTTCTGGTTAGACCTAGTATGATCTGTTTAATTGTCAAATCAATAGGTAGCTAAACAGATCCAGAATTAAATTATATATAATCGCACAAAATTATTTTCTCTCTGTTGTAAGTTGCAGTCCTTCCAATGGTAGTGTTAGAGCAGTGAGCAGGACAGACAGTTCTGAAAAGTAATTCGTAAAGTAAAACCTGCCAAAGAGCATCATAGAAACACTATCAAATAAAATTTGACACCAATCCAGCAAGGCGACATTAGAACAGATGACTAGAAGCTTCTTCACAGTGGAGTGTATCAAAGGAGAAAAGGCAGTGAGAATGATAGGAAGGACGTTTCAGAGCTTAGGGCAACTGAAAGTACAACTTTGCAATGATGAGGATGAGGAATGCAGAAGAGCAACTGACCTATGTAAGATTATTGTCAATGTTTGCAATTGCTACGACAGTACCACTGGGGACATACAGAAGATCAGTCTCATGTTCTTAAAATAGTTGTGCACCAAGGACATTGGCTTTGGTTTTAAAAGTATGTAGTTAGAGGAAATTTCTATTTATCCAGTACTGAATTTCAGTCAGCAGAAAATTTAGTAACAGGACAAGATTAGAGATGGCAGTGTGGTTGGGATGTTGTGTTCATTATACATGTGGTAACTGACAAATGAATTTTCAGATGATTTCTCCAAGGTCCAGCATATGGATGACATAAAGAAGTGGATCAAAGATAAATCATTGGGGAACACCAGAGACAATGGTGTAAGGGAAGCCACTCTCGAGGATTATCTGCCTATTAAACATTTATATTGAAAATTGCTCATACAATTTGGCAACTGTATAATTATAAGGTTATTTAGTCAAGTATTTTATTTGAATTTTATCCATATGGAATATATTTTTAACTTCTGCCCGAAATATTATCTGCAAACACAGTAATGTAGCAACACTCACAATTTTTGAGCTCTTGACTTTCACCTTGAATTCTAACAGCCTTGGTGGGTGGTAGTTCTTCACTTGTCTCTCTGTTGTTCCTTTCACATGGAACACTTCTTCTTTCACACTGTGCCTCACATCTGCCCAACATTTATTTAACTTAGACACCTCATGCGATAAATATGATTTTTTTTAGAGCAAACATCGACTTACTTGCAAGCAATTTTACTTTCTAAGTTAAGAGTTGCTTGTTGTTTAAAATAGGCCAGAGTAGAGATACAAAATAAAACAGAAAGCTAAAAAAATTGAATAAAATTCAAACACAGCATCTGAAAGCACAAATCAATAAATTGGATCAATTAACTCCTTGTTATGAATCCTGCAGAGACTGATAACTTTTAAAGAGAAACAGAAATTCCAATTACTGGCTGAAATGATTCACATAAGAATATTTCATATTTTAAGACTTTTACCACACCAAACTAAGAGTGCTATTAACTAAGTAATATGTCAGTAGACAACTTATATGCTAAACTACATTCAAGATTCACCTTTAACTTTCTAAATAATCAAAAATATCCCTCCATGGCTACACTTTACTGTCTCTAAGTAGATATTCCATTCTTCTGGAACCAGTCCAAGTAATTATTAACGGCTGAGGCCCTTCATTCTTCCTTTTTTCTTTTAGAGCTGGATAACTTCTAATCCCTGAACTGGAAAGTATTATAGAGTATACAAGTAATTATTGTTAAAAAAAAAATAACTATTGATTGAATAACAGATTTAAGGTTTTTCTGAAGCTGAACAAAGTGAATAACATTGGATGTTCTGCAATTTTGTGCAGTTGAAAGAAATCATGAAACAAACAGTAAGCCAAACAGCCCTTGACTGAGTATATTCCTTCCTAAATCTCTAGCCTACCTATTGCTCAGTTGGCTATGCAGCTAGTTTGTAATGCAAAGTGACACCAGCATGGGTTCTCTTCCAGTGCTAGCTGAGGTTGACGCAAAGGACTCTCTTTGTTGTGAGGTGAACCTCAGGTTAAACCACCACCAGCCATCTTTCTCCCTAATGAGAGTAGCCCTACAGTGACTTTATCTATGATTACCATGTATGTGGTTTATACCAGTAATAGAGATCATTAAATGACTACAATTGGTTTAATAGAATAACCAACTGTGGAATTGTGTGAAACAGATGGCTGCATGATGGGAAACTTGGCCAAGCCCTGGTTATAGCATACCTTTTTGATTGTCCTTTGTACGACCCCAGAGCTGTCCGACACAACACAAGTTAAGACTGTAACAAAGGTCAAAGCATTGCTAACCTCAGCAGGACTTGAAGCAGGCTGAGTCCACATAAATCTTTAACCTTGGTTGACCTCATCAGAGCTTGATCAGGCTGGCTCCACATACATCTTGGGACATTGACTTAACCCAAATAAAGACACTCCTTCAAGGATAAGATTCCCAATGACGTCCGGGACACCAGGCTTTGGAGGTCAATTTTAAAAAAGTTCTGGGATTTACATATGAAAGAACTGAAACCAACATGGTCATTCTAAAAGATGAGAGACTTAACAAACAATCCAGGTCTTTTTCAATATATCATTTCAGTTGCATCACACTAGAAATATTTGCAGTAAATTCTGTGTCTTATGATCTTATACTCCACAACCACGTGATGAAGGAGCAGTGCTCCAAAAGCTAGTGCTTCCAAATAAACTTGTTGGACTATAACCTGATGTTGTGTGATTTTTAAGTATGTATGTTCCATGAGGACAAAAAACTCTCCAGATAACAACAAATAATTGTTTCAAAGCACTTTCCTGAGACAATTCCCTTCATTTATTGAGGCTTAAAGTACAAAATGCAGCTAAAGTACCTGAACAGTGCACATCTGGAGTACTGTGTGTCATTTAAAGCAGGATATGCTGCCCTGAGGAAATATAGCAGTGGCTCACCAGCCTGGCTCCTGAGATAAGGGGATTGTCCTTGATTGACTAAATAAACTAGATCTACATTTCCTGCAGTTTAGACAATCAAATGTTATCTAATTGAAACATAAAATTCTTAAAGTAATAGTCTCTTTAAAACTGAGATTAGGAGAAATTATTTCAAAGAGCCCTGAATCCTTGGCAGTCTCTACCCTTGGGAGCTATGGATCCTCACTTATTGAGTATACTCAAAACAAAAGTCAAATAATTGTGGGTGCTGAGACAATTTAAGGAATATGAAGATAGTTTGGGATAGTTGTAGTGGAAGATCAGACATGGTGGATCAGATGCAAAGGGCCAAATATCTTATTTTTGCCTCTATTTCTTATGTTAATTTGTTCAGCATCCATCAACAAGACCAAAGACCAATACATGCAGAGTTTTTTTTCGATTGTCCTGACTTTGCTTATCTTCCCATTTCTCTCACTGCTGGCTCCAGAGAGGAAGATGTTCACTAGAAGCTGAGCTTCTTTATCTCATCCACTAGGAGATCATTTCAACCACCAGCGATCCATTAAAAAAAGTCTCACCCCTTTGTCCAACATTAGTGCATTCCTAATGGATCATGCAATTAGCAATGGGGTGATCAACAAGTGTGGTGCTGGAAAAGCACAGCCAGTCAGGCAGTATCCGTGAAGCAGGAGAGTCGACGTTTCGAGCATAAGCTCAACACATTTCTGATGAAGAGCCTATGCTCAAAACATCGATTCTCCTGCTCCTCAGATGCTGCCTGACCAGCTGTGCTTTTCCAGCACCACACATTTTGATTCTGATCTCCAGCATCTACAGTGCTCACTTTCACCCAGCAACAGGGAAATGTCAATTATGTTAATGAACCTGCAGCCCATCTAGATATTGCATTCAGACTGACTTAGTTGGGTTTTGCATGTAAATATTTAATTGGCTGCATGGGTGATTATTGGTGGCAATTAGTAGTTTACAAAAAAAACCAAGCTGTCTTATTAGGGCCCTTCTGGTGTAGTGGTTGTGTCTATACCTTTGGGCTATAAAAGCCTGGCTTCAAGCCACACCTGCTTTAGAGGTGTATAATATCATCTCTGGACAGGCCGATTTAAAAATAAATAAGAGGACATGCTGCCTTATTGACTCCTTTGTTTTGTGTGGGCTAAAAATCACCACAAATTGCTATGGTAACAAATACATCAACGTCTTCCAACTGCATGTCCCCCAGCTTTCCTCTCTGTTCCTGTAAACTTGACCAATGGGTTTCCTGCTCTCCACTCCACTTCACCAGCAACTTGTCTTTACCTCTGCTCCCGAGAAATCCTCCTTGTGCAAAATAATAATGATGTGGCAATTTAATTTGTGACTCCTTCATTTTGATAAAAATGTAGATGGGAGCTATCTTTTCTTGTCTGAGTTCCCAAGATTCATCATTGATGTGTCATCTCAAGGTCGTCTTCCATGCAACTAAGAAGATAATATCCTGTGTGGCTCAACAAAATATATTCCACGGAGTGGCGATTCATTTCCCAGTGCGTAATTTATTTATTAGGAATGTTCCAAGAATGAAGGAATTTTTTTTTGACCTGGTTATGTTATTTCGATCATAATATGTAAAATATCAGGTTTGATAGTAATTTAGAAAGAATCAGTGTGATCTTTGGCGAACTCCTCCGATAACATCTAGAATTATTTTAAAATGTCATTGCATCAGCAATTCTACAAATTTATTTAATAAATTGGTCCCTGGCTCACTTGAAGATAGATCATTATTGTAGCATATTAAATAATATTGTATAAAACACACTCAAAGTACTGAAGCTGATGGGGTCAGTTTGTGCTGATGAAGTTATTACTGTTTGTCATGTTTGCATGAGGAAGAAACGGCAGTGTTTTTGTTCAAACTCCAGCTGTGCGCTGTGCCAAGTAACTTGGGCTGACAAGTGACAAGTAACATTTGTAACACACAAATGCCAGGCAATGACTATCTCCAATAAGAATCAATCTAACAACCACCCCTTGATATTCAATGGCATTACCATTATTGAAACCCCCACTATCAGTATCCTAAGGGTTACCATCCTAAGAAAAACTCAAATGGACTCACTATATAAATACAGTGGCTAATTAGAGGCTAGGAATACTGCAGGATATAATTCACATCCTGACTCCCCAAAACTTGCCCAGTATCTACAAGGCACAAGTCAGGAGTGTGATGGAATGTTGCCCACTTGCCTGGATGGGTGCAGCTTCAACAACACTCAAGAAACTTGACACCTTTGGCACCACATTCACAAATATCCATCGATGCTCAGTTACAGCAGTGAATACTGTCTACCAAACACACTGCAGAAATTTGCTGAAGGTCCTTCAACATTACCTTCCAAACCCATGACCACTTCCACCTTGAGGGACCAGAGCAGCAGATACATAGGAATACCACCTGTAATTTCTCCTCCAAACCACTCATCATCCTGACTTTGAAATAGTCACTGGGTCAAAATCATGGAACTCTCTCCCTAATAACAGTATGAATCTACTTACAGCATGTGGACTGTAGTGGTTTAAGTAGGCAGCTCACCATCATCTTCTCAAGGGCAACGAGGGACAGGTAGTAACTACTGGCCAGCCAGCAACACCCACGATTCACAAGAAGGAAACAAAACTGGATACTTTGTATCAACTTTTCCCCAATTCATGTTAAGTGAATGGATTGAATTAGCTGGACCAATATATATCATTGCCTTCTTGGCATGTTCCCAACTGCCATTGTTCTAACTCTAATCTTTCTGATTTAGCGACAAATAGCCTCATGAATGACACAATGCTACTTTGCTACAATTCGTAAAGATCCAACCTTCCCAGTAAAACCTGGAAGGATTGATCTCTCAGCAGGACTGAAGCAAAAGTGGCAGCTAACTTTACACAACTTGGATTGAGTTTGCAGTTTCAGAGTCATTTCTTCCTTGTTAAACCCTACTTGAAACATTATTATTGTAGGTTTCATTTCAGTAGAGGAACAGCTAGAGGAAATGGATTAACACCAGCAGCCTAGATACAAGCACAAATCGTCAAGCATAAAACACACACCAGAAGCTTTTCCCTTGACAGGTCATAGAATCTCTACAGTATGGAAGCAGGCCAATCAGCTCATCTAGTCTACACTAACCCTCCGATAAGCATCCCACTCAGACACACCCCATCCCTGTAACCCTGCATTTCCCTTGGCTAATCCACCTCACCTGCACATCTTTGAACTGAGGGAGGAAACTGGAACACCTGGAGGAAACCCAAGCAGACACAGATTGAATGTGCAAACTCCACACGGACAGTTGCCCGAGGGTGAAATTAAACCTGGGTCCTGGCGCTGTGAGGCAGCAGCACTAACCACTGAGCAACCATGCCATCCATATTCGTGTTGGTTCTTTGTAGAGCAATCTAAGCTGTCCCATTATGCCACAGCCTTGTCCCCATTTCCCTCACATGCCCCCTAACCTCTTTCTGAAATAAGTGATTGCCCCAGCTTCCACCACCCTCATAGGCACAAGTTGCAGATTATTATCATTCATTCTGTTAAAAAAAGGTTCTTTCTCATATCACCCTGGATCCATGGTCTAATGTTTTAAATCTGTGACCCCTAGTCCTTGGACCATCAACTAGTGAAAACAGTTTCTCTTTGTCTACCATAACAAGCTGCTCAAAATCTTCTATACTTCTATCAAATATTTCCTCATTTCCTCTTCTTTCAAGGAGAAAAAACACAGTTTCTCCAATTTAACCTTTTAAGAAAAGTCTCCAATACCTGGAGTCATTTTACAATGCCACTGCACCAACTCAAGAAAATTTACATCTTTCTTAAAGTGCTGTGATCAGAACTGGATGCAGTATCCTAGTTGTAGCCTAACTAGACCTTTATACAGGTTTAATATAACCACTTATGTTTGTACACAATACTTGCAATTATGAAACCAAGGTGTAAGGTTTTGTTACCTACTCTCTTAATTGTTCTGCCACATTCAAAAACCTATGCTCTTGAATCCATTTGTTCTTCAGTTCCTGCACATTTTGTTTAGAACTGTGCTATTACGTATATATTGTTCTCCTTATCTCACTGCATCAACTTGCCCTCCTTGATATTAAAGTCTATCATCTACTCATCTGCTTCTTTCATTAGGCAGAAGTGTGTACTGCAGATACTGGAGATTAGAGTCAAAATTAGAGTGGTGCTGGAAAAGCACAGCAGGTCAGGCAGCATCCAAAATCAGGAAAATCGACATTTTGGGCAAAAGCCCTTCATCAGGAGTCAGCTTCTTTCGTTTGCCCATCTTTGTCCCATTGCAATTGATTAGTACCTTGTGAACTGTCCAACCACAACTCTAAGTTTGGTATCAATGGCAAGTGTTCTAGTTTACTCCATATTCCAATATCCAAGTAACTTCTATGTATCAAACAAGCAGTGGTCCTAGTTATTGAACCTTAATGAAGACCTGTTGCCATCCATCATCCAGCCTGAAAAATAACCATTTTTATGACTCTCTATTTTGTCCTTATTCAATTTTTCAGACAAATAGCAAACTAATGAGGAACATCTCAACATGTTACAAAACGAGATTTGTCTTCATTAATGTCCATATTACTGGTTGAAAATCCTTTGTGGTTTATTAAATAAGCATTTGTTTATCCAATCTAGTTTGATGGGGTTTCAGTACAATCGAGCCGCATCACTAACAACCTTGCTTACGTGTTGAAATTGCAAGTTACATCAAATTGGAACCACATGAAAGCCTTTCCACCTTTAAGTATATTTTGCATTAGGTGCATTTATAACAAAGACAAAGTGTTCTCATTAGAATACGCTACTAAAAAAATTAATGGGAAATCCATCAATGCCAAAGATGTTTTCTACCCACAAATATTATTAACTAATAGGTATCTACCTCTTCTGAATTTCTCTCAGATAAGGAAAGGATTTGTTAGTCTTATTGAGTTAAAGGAAGACTCAACCTTGTGGGGAAGGTAATTTCTTGCTATGTTGATCTCCATTGTGATGGGTACAGGCAACTTACAAGGTCCCAGCAATCTCTTCACGATCCATAAATGAAATTGTAAGACACATCATTTTTTTAACTTTATGTATTCATCTAACAAGGTAAGAGAAATTATTTTCAAAAAGACACAATTTTACAATGAGAAAAACTGAAAGAACTGCAGATGCTGGAAATCAGACATAAAACCAAAAACAAAACCAAAATTTTCAATGATGTTGCTTTTGAATTAATTGTCTCAAGTTCTGACATGTCTACTATGAAATAATGGGTCATTACTGAACTAAAATGAGGAAGACAACAAAATTTTACAGATGAAAAGTTTCAATTTGTTTATCTTCTTCAGGACATAGCAAGACAGTAAGCTGCAAGGAATCCAGTTTTGTGGACGGGCAATTTGATTTTCACCTGCAAAAGTAATTTCACCTGCATTAATTACAGACATACATTTGTCAATAAAATTTATTCCTTACATGATTTTAAGCTGTAGGGAACTATACATAAATATATTTTATCATAAAGTAATATGGTTATTATTGCAAACTTTCTTAAGTACTGCGATGCAAACTGTTAAGAATGTACTCACGTTTTCCTTCCACAAAGATAAAGTAGCATCATTCTGGTGTTCATTAACTTTTTTTTATTCATAGCAGTCTTATCCTTGCTTTAAACCTATGTTGTAGAATACTTGAATTAATTGCAAAAGGTAATAAGGCAGAAAAAACGATATTCTGTGGTATTCCAGTAGGACTTTGTAATGAGCTTATAAAACAACCTTTTATTGATATTTCATTGGATTTTGTTTTTACAATGCTATTCTATATGTTGCATAGAATTATCATATTTTCTACACTCTTTACTATTTTGCACTGCATTTAATCAGCTTGTCATTCACATTCATTTGGCATACACTCTATTTTACATCATGAAATATTGAAAAGCTATTACAGCAGGTTGGCAGTGGTCTCCATCGAAGGTGATGGAACTAGAGTATCAAAATATTAATTGGTCAATTGTAACTGCCAGTGCATCGTTCTGATTAAACAAAAGGGAAAATCAAGATAACATGTGATGCAAAGAACCAATAAGCCACTGATAAAGGATCCGTTAGCGACTAAGGTGGACAAAATGTAATGAAATGAATATTAAAGAATCACTTACAATACTTCCATTTTATATTATTTCATTGTTTTAAAGCATAGAATTAATAGACTGCAAATACAAATCAATCAGAATATGAAAGTATGAAAGTTAACTACTGATTTCTTTGATGCCGTTTGGTTTCAGGTAACAGCTAGATTGACTTTATCATGTCCAAACTGAAGAATCAGTTATACTTTATTGCAGTTCTTTTAATATGTTGCTTACATTAAACCATTATGTTTTCCAAGCAATTTCAGGACCAAGTCTTCAGAAGAGAGACAAATACTGAAGTGGTTCACAACAACTAATAGTGGCAAGTTAGTATTGTGAGATATGTCTGAAAGGTTATGGACGCCAAGGTCTATTGATTCGTGCAGCTAAAAACTACAAATGAGATGAGATCATTGCCATAAGTTAAAAGAAATCCAAAGAAAAAATGTTGCACTGAAGTGCCTGTACCATGCTATTTTTCTATGGCAGTGCCTGACGCGGCAGACAAGCAGGAGGCTGGAAGAACGCAGCAAGCCAGGCAGCATCAGGAAGTGGAGAAGTCAACATGTCAGGTGTAACCCCTTCTTCAGGACTGGATGTGGGTGTAAAGGGAGCTGGCCTACTTTGAAGATGTTCTCCGCCTCCCTCAGACATGCACTCAGTCCCTTTCTCACTTTCACAACACCGTGACCTCTTCAGTCCTCCAGCTCTTTGACCACATGATGAAACAAACTTGCTACTAAAGCCACATGACGTTCCTCAGCTGATGTCTTCGCAACCATCTAATTCCTCAAGGCCTAATGCAGTAGCAGTGTTTATTTGGAGTTGGTGCATATAATTCCTAAATACACCTCCAACTCTACCAAATTCATTATTTGGATATAGACCAACTGCCAGCCTTTCATTACATATTATAGTAAAAGCATAATCTTAAAGCTGTATGGGTCATTCAGTTGCACACTAATGGGTATGGAACACTGAGGAAGAAAAGAAAGACATTTTATGTACTTCATCTGCACTGTGTACTACATGTGAACTTCAGCTAGTATATGTGTAGACATTGATATAGGAATTCCAGATGTGATCTTATTTATATAAAGCTCTAAGTTCTCCCCATAACATGTCTCATGATTTCCTCTGTTTCCATTGTTCACTAATCATGTCTTAATAGCAATAGCATGTGTTAATAGTTCCGTCAATTAGTATGAATTAAATATTCTCCTCCAGAAGAATCAGCAGAGATGAACATCAACTTGAACAGAAAACAAGTATCAATTATAGTCAGTGAGGTGAGAAACTTTTATATTTTACTATTCTACACCAGCTGCACCATGAGCACAATTGCAAAGAGATGAGTGTGTTTTTCAAATATACATTATAGAATTATAAAATCAGCACGGAAGAAAGCCATTCAGCCCATCATATCTGGCTCAAATCTTGGAAGGAACTGTAAACTTTTTCACTTCAATTATTTATTCAATTCCCTTGTGAAGTGTACTGTAGACTCTGCTTCCACCATGCTTTCAGGCAGTGCATTGCAGATTGTCAGTCGCTGTGCCAATTCTTCTTTCTCACAAAAGCTTTGGTCCATTTGGCAATCACCTGAAATCAGTGTCCTCTGGTCATACTGAACCACCTTTAATTTGGAAGTTGAATTAAGTGCCTTTTAACTTTTAAAAATTTAATTGTTGGCTATTTTCCAAAGGTGAAATTAAAATATAATTTAAATGGCAACTTCTCAAAACGTTTTGGTCAATTATCAAGTAAAATATTGTCTTATTTTATTGTTCTACTGTAAAAATATCATAATTGATTAAATGCAACTTCTAAAGCAGCAAATGTCAAATCAGTTGGGAGGAAATAAGTGACAGCAGATTTCACAAATCACTACTGCATCTTTCATCATCAGGTCATGGTATTTGTTTAATATTGAAGAAAGGGCTACATTAAAAAAAATGCATTGCTCTGTTGATGATCAAATGAACATCTACTGAACTTCTGGGAAAACAGTGGGCAACCCCAATGAAAATTCAATCTCACTTTGTATCTGACTGTAAATATGGGTTTAGAATTAGAGGTGAACATTAAAACAAAATAACATTAGAGAATTGATTACTGTGGTAATAGTGACATTGGTTTACTGGTATGTTTGCTGACTGCAACACCTCACCTCTGGTCAAATAGGAAAACAAACAATAAGCTAGTCAGATCATCACATTCTAAAGTTGCTGTCACTTGAGTAACTGATAGTTTTAGCATTTACTCGATAACATGATGGCAGCTCAGAGTATTTCAAAATCATATTAATAGCTTCAAACAATTTGTTGGAAATGTGAAATAAAAACAGAAAATGCCCAAAACACTGTGCAGGTCAGACAGCATCTGTGGAGAATCAAAGTTAATGCTTCAGAAACTTTTGTCAAAACTGTTTGAGCAATTGTGGACTAGCAATAAGATCAGGTTATGCGTGCAAATGTAATGTGTGTGAGAAAAGCTTTTTTTCATATAGCGCATAGTTAGGGTTTGGATTGCGCTACCTAGAAGTGAGTTGGAGGCAGATTCATTTGAGACATTCAAGTGGGCATTGATTATTCCCATAGAAATAATTTGCTAGGCTATGGTGAAAAGCAATTGGCACTTAGCAATGATACTCATTTGAAGAGCCAGTGTAGACATGGTGGGCTGAATAGCCTCCTTCTGCACCTTAACAACTCTGTGATCATGCTGCCCCAGAGAAAACTGGGAAATGGCAATGACCAATGGCAGAATGGATTGAGAGCTGAGAGTGGCCCCAAGCAGTAGTTATTCATAGTGACAGATGTGAAGGTATGTTCCACAAGAATCAAAGCTGTAACCACGACTAGTCACAATTTACATGAACAATTTAGATTTTGGAATCAAAAACACAATTTCTCAATTTGTGGATGACACAAAGTTGTAGGTTTGAGGCTGCCGGTGCAGGATAGTTAATACTGAAGAGGACTACAAAAAATTAAAGGAGGATATGAATGAAACACAACACAGATAAATGGAAGGTAGCACCTCTTGGTAAAGGGTGAGAATAGGAAAAATAGAAAGGTCACTTATTAACTTGAAAGTACAAGTCTTGATGGGGGTCGAACAAAAAGGGATCTCAGAGTACAAACACATCAATCACTGCATCATTGGTTAGCAAGACTATATGAAGAAAAGCCCAAGTACTCGGCTTTATTTTTAACATGATCGAGTTGAAAAATAGACAAGTCATCTTCAACTTGTATTGAATCTCGGTCAGATCACAATTATGGTACTGCAATTCTGATTGTCAGATTATCAAAGAGGATTTAAACTGCAGGGTTCAGAGAAGTTTTACAAGGATGATACTTGAAATATGTGAGTGTACATATCAGAAAAAAATTAGCAGTCTGTTTCTTTTTTTCTCTTTAGAAAGCCTGAGAGGTGAGCCAAATAAAATATTTAGAGTTATGAAAGGTTTTGACAGAATAAATGCAAAGAGAATGGGTAAGGGGGTGGCGGGAGGGGGGCGTGGAGAATAATTAGACAGCATCAATGTAAGGTAGTCTCCAAGAAATCCAATAGAGAATTCAGAAGAAACACACAATATAAGGAAATCCAAAAAACTGTATGCAGAGAGAAGGTATAGAGAACAGAAGAGATTACCACTTTTCCTGCTGTGAATTTATATGCTACACAAACAAAAATAAAACAGCAGGAATAATTGGAATTCTTCATTGTGATGTTATTAAATAAACTTCTTTCTCTTTAGCTACTTTTAAGTCAGATGTAGACACAGTAACAAATACATTTTGACTGTACTTTGACAGACTCAATAACATAACAGGCAAGGCACATCAACATGTTCAAGTGAACATATGTCACTGCATTTGAAAGAACTTAATAATGTCAAATTATTTTACAGAAAATGTCAGCACGCTAATGCAAATATATGGAAATAATCGTGTCAAATCGGTTTCAAATATCTCAATGCCTGTATTGAGTCTTATGCAAAAATTCACATTGAAGGAATAAAATGTGAGCAATTTAAACAGGCCGAGAGAATCTGAAACAATTTGATGCAATTGTCTGATACGATATTTTGATACATTCAGAATTTGACTTCCATATATTTTGGTTGAACTCAGATCACCTGGGGGGGGGGGGGGGGGGGGCAGAAGGGTTTCCATTCAACTTTATGTCTTGATTATTGGACTCCACAACAAATCATAGAGCTATACAGAAACAGACCTTTCAGTTCAACTCATCCATGCTGACCTGAGATCCTAAATAAATCTAAACCCATTTGCCAGCAGTTGGCCCATATCCATCTAAACCCTCCCTATTCATATAGCCATCCCGATGCCTTTTAAATGCAGTAATCATACCGGCCTCCACTACTTCCTCTGGCAGCTCATTCCATACATGCACCATCCTCTGCATGAAAATGTTGCCCCTTAGGTTCCTTTTAAATCTTTCCTTTCTCACCTTAAACCTATGCCCTCTAGTTTTGGACTCCCCCACCCCGGGGAAAAGACCTTGTCTATTTACCCTATCCATGCCCTGCATGATTTTATAAACCTCTATAAGGTCACCTCACAGACTCTGATGCTCCAGGGAAAATATTCCCAAGCTATTCAGCTTCTCCCTGAAGCTCAAACTCTCCAGCCCTGGCAACATCATTGCAAATCATTTCTGAACCCTTTCAAGTTTCGCTACATTGTTCCTATGGCAGGGAGACCAGAATTGCACACAGTATTCTAAAAGTGGCCTAACCTATGACCTGGACAGGTGCAACACGACCTCCCAATTCGTATACTCAATGCAGTGACCAATAAAGGAAAGCATACCAAACACATTCTTCATTATCCTATCAACCTGTGACTCCACTTTCAAGGAACTATGAAGCTGCTCTTCAAGGTCTCTTTGTTCAGCAACACTCTCCAGTATCTTACCATTAAGTGTATAAATCAATTTATTACTACTCAATAATGAAGCGCCTCTTTTCTGTCCAACTCAAAGAATCCCAATAATGTCTCCTTGACCTTTAGTTGAGCCACTATTGCCAAGTCCCCCAGGACCAGACTTGTTAGAATCATTTCATCATTGAGAAAAACTTAGCTAGGACAGGCATTTCACCACGGGAACAGGGCAGAGATAAGCTAACCTGAAACAAGTGGCAGTCATTTTCTTCCCTACTATCTACTTGATTACAGCAGAATATTTACCACTCACCTCCACAGCTGCAGCCACACCAATATTAGGAATTCAATGCCATCCAGGATACAAGCCTGCTCGACTACATCTGTTACCGGACTGATTATTCAAATGGATTCTCAAATATGACTACCAACACCATAAGCTCTGCAGGCACTCAATGAGACCTAAGAAAAAATGCCCGCATTCAGAAAGCAAGTTTATAAAACCACAGCTGATCTGGATCATACTTAAATTGATCACAGATGACAAACGTAGCAGATTCTTTTAAAGCAGTGTTTTGCCTTCTCAGTGAAAAAGAAAACAGATGTTTGATTTTATTTGTTAACATCAAAATAGCTGTTTTTATACTTTGATGTGGTAATTAATGCATTTTATGGGCCACAACATTAATTGAAAGTATTAGGTGATTTTATAAATAAATATGTGTGAACTAAACAATTATTTTTAACAAGATCAACAACATTAATTATGTGCAACAATTTAAAGTGAAGAGAAGTATTTGCGATTAAATTATTTGAATTAGGAAGTAGAAGTTACTTCTGTTTCCTAAAGCATCACTCATGGGAAATGAGAGCATATATCTAGTTTGGGAAATATGCATACAGTTGATGGTTCCTATGACTAAGGAAGCCAAGTGAAGGCTGCCAATACACCAGCTGAGACATCTTGGATGACTAGGTGAGTGATGATCTGGACAAATTGTATTGCTTTCCTGTAAAGGGCATTGGTGAATTCACAAATGTACTTGTGGATTTTGATTAGGAGATACCATACTTGACCCTCATTGAGCTTTCAATGGAGCTGGACATAAGGAAGTTCAATACCACTGTGAGAATCAGTGCCACAGGGTTAGCATTTCCTCCCAAGTCTCATGACTGCAGATCCGCCTATAGGAGTTGGCAGATATAGGTGATAGTTTCCCTAGTTATGCAAAGACACCTGCAGCATTGACTTTCTCTCTTCTGCAAGTAGCTGCAATGACTTTTGCGCACCCCTTTTCAGTCTAGTTCTCAACAAAACTGGAGACACCTATTTTCCCAAACTAAATCTTCTGCTTGCTTGCCTTCAGCTGCAGTCCCTTGAGCCTTATGTCTGTGATTCTCTTTGTAATTTTCACCCTGACTTCTCCTCCTTGTTTTTCTTAATCTGCTCATTTATCCCACAGTACGCCTCATTACCCATTGTGTTTCCAACACTTAATGTGAAGCTCCCACCCCTCCCTGTCACCCGTTTCCCATATTACTCTTATTCCAGCTGCATGATTTCATTCCAGTTTTCTCCAACCATTCCAAGGATCCTTCCAGTACTGCTGCACAATTGTGCCCTTTAAGATTCATTCCCTATGTGTTCCTTTTCCATCCACCTCATCTTTCTGTGAACCTTTTCAGTAGAGCCACCTTTTCATTTCAGACTAATTTCCATTGAAGATTCATGTGCCTGTCCCAGTCAGGTTTGTTGGTTTCAGCTTTATTTCTGCAAGCTAGTGAAGCCCCTTACACCGTAAGCATTTAAATATAACAAGCAAGATTGCACATGGCTGATTTTTTTTTGTGAGCTGGTTAACATTGACAGACATTACCCATTACAGTACACTGCAAAGAAAATGGCTTGGTTATGCTGGCACAGGAAAGTTTGGATTCATCAGAACTTGGAGGAAGAAATCTATCTCACCAGGTACATCAATTTTATTCATATTTAAAGATGATCCTGCCGTTATGCACCTCCTATGCAGCCATAACCTTGTAAGCCTTGCTCTGTCTAAACACCCTATAATTTGAATGTTCTGTATGTTATGATCTGCCTGTACTTAGAACATAGAACATAGAACAATACACGCAGAACAGGCCCTTCGGCCCTCGATGTTGCGCCAACCTGTGAACTATTCTCAATTCGTCCCACTTCGTTACCTCAAAATCATCCATGTGCTTATCTAAGGATTGTTTAAATCTCTCTAATGTGGCTGAGTTGACTACATTAGCAGGTAGGACATTCCACGCCCTTACCACTCTCTACGTAAAGAACCTGCCTCTGACATCTGTCTTAAATCTATCACCCCTCAATTTGTAGTTATACCCCCTCGTACGCGCTGATGCCATCATCCTAGGAAAAAGACTTTCACTGTCTACCCTATCTAATCCTCTGATCATCTTGTATATCTCTATCAAATCTTCTCTTAGCCTTCTTCTTGCCAATGAGAACAGGTTCAAGTCTCTCAGCCTTTCCTCATAAGACCTTCCCTCCAGACCAGGCAACATCCTGGTAAATCTCCTCTGCACCTTTTCCAATGCTTCCCACATCCTTCCCAAAATATGGGGACCAAAACTGTACACAATATTCCAAGTGTGGCCGCACCAGCATTTTGTATAGTTGCAGCATGATATTGCGGTTCCAGAACTCAATCCCTCTACCAATAAAACCTAACACACCGCATGCCTTCTTAACAGAACTATCCACACGGGTGGCAACTTTCAGGGATCTATGTATATGGACTCCAAGATCCCTCTGCACATCCACACTACCAAGAATCTTTCAATAGACAACAGACAATAGGTGCAGGAGTAGGTCAATCTGCCCTTTGAGCCTGCACCACCATTCAATATGATCATGGCTGATCATCCTTAATCAGTATCCTGTTCCTGCCTTATCTCCATAAATTTGATTCCACTATCCTTGAGAGCTCTATCCAACTCTTTCTTAAATGAATCCAGAGACTGGGCCTCCACTACCCTCTGGGGCAGAGCATTCCACACAGCCACCACTCTCTGGGTGAAGAAGTTTCTCCTCATCTCTGTCCTACATGGACTACCCCATATTTTTAAGCTGTGTCCTCTGGTTCGGCACTCACCCATCAGCGGAAACATGTTTCCTGCCTCCAGAGTGTCCAATCCTTTAATAATCTTATACGTCTCAATCAGATCCCCTCTCAGTCTTCTAAACTCAAGGGTATACAAGCCCAGTCGCTCCAGTCTTTCAGCGTAAGGTAATCCCACCATTCCAGGAATTGATCTCGTGAACCTACGCTGCACTCCCTCAATAGCCAGAATGTCTTTCCTCAAATTTGGAGACGAGAACTGCACACAGTACTCAAGGTGCAGTCTCACCAGGACCCTGTACAGCTGCAGAAGAACCTCTTTGCTTCTATGCTCAATCCTTCTTGTTATGAAGGCCAGCATGCTATTAGCCTTCTTCACTACCTGCTGTACCTGCATGCTTACGTTCATTGACTGGTGTACAAGAACATCCAGATCTCTTTGTACTGCCCCTTTACCTAAATTGATTCCAGTTAGGTAGTAATCTGCCTTCCTGTTCTTGCCACCAAAGTACTCTGCCTTCCTGTTATTTTTCCCAAAGTGCATCACCTCACATTTAGCTGCATTGAACTCCATTTGCCACCTCTCAGCCCAATTCTACAGTTTATCCAAGTCCCCCTGCAACCTGTAACATTCTTCCACACTGTCCAATACTCCACCGACTTCAGTGTTGTCTGCAAATTTACTAATCCATTCACCTATGCCTGCGTCTGAGTCATTTATAAAAATGACAAACAGCAGTGGTCCAAAAACAGATCCTTGCAGCAGACCACTCCAGGCTGAATATTTTCCATCAACCACCACTCACTGCCTTCTTTCAGAAAGCCAGTTTTTAATCCAAACTGCTAAATCACCCTCAATTCCATGCCTCTGCATTTTCTCCAACAGCCGACCATGTGGAACCTTATCAAAGGCTTTACTGAAGTCCATGTTTATCACATCAACTGCCCTACCCTCATCTTGATCACTTTCTGAAAAAACTCCAAGAGGTTTGTAAGACACGACCTGCCCTTGATGAAACCATATTGACTATCTGAAAATTAAATTGTTGCTTGCTAGATGATTATAAATCTTATCTATTATAGTCCTTTCCAAAACCTTTCCTATAACAGAAGTAAGGAGAAAGTGAGGACTGCAGATGCTGGAGATCAGAGCTGAAAATGTGTTGCTGGAAAAGTGCAGCAGGTCAGACAGCATCCAAGGAGCAGGAGAATCGACGTTTCGGGCATAAACCCTTCTTCAGGAAAGTCTTTTCCAGCAGCACATTTTCAGCTATAACAGAAGTAAGGCTCACTGGTCTATCGTTACCTGGGTCATCTCTACTGCCCTTCTTGAACATGGGCACAACATTTGCAATCCTCCAGTCCTCTGGTACCAAACCTGTAGACAATGATGACACAAATATCAAAGCCAAAGGCTCTGCTATCTCCTTCCTAGCTTCCCAGAGAATCCTCGGATAAATCCCATCCAGCCCAGGCAACTTGTCTACTTTCACTCCTTCTAGAATTGATAACACCTGTTCGTAACTAATCTTGATCCTTCCTAGTCTAATATCTCGTACCTCATTCTTCTCCTCAACAATATTCTCCTTTTCCTGAGTGAAAACCGATTAGAAATATTCGTTTAGCACCTCTCCGAACTCCACAGGATCCACACTCAACTTCCCACTTCTGTCTTTGACTGGCCCTATTCCTACCCTAATCATCCTTTTATTCCTCACATACCTACAGGAAGCTTTAGTGTTCTCCTTTATTCTATTTGCTAAAGACTGCTCATGTCCTCTCTTTGCTCTTCTTAACTCTCTCTTTAAATCCTTCCTAGCTGATCTGTAACTCTCCATCGCCTCATCTGAACCATTTTGCCTCATCAACACATAAACCTCCTTCTTCTTCGTGACAAGAGATGCAATTTCTGTAGTAAACCACGGTTCCCTTACCTTATCACTTCCTCCCTGCCTGACAGGGACATACCTATCAAGGACACGCAATATCTGTTCCTTAAACCAGCTCCACATTTCCATTGTCTGCATCTGCTGCATTTTGCTACCCCATTCTATGCATCCTAATTCTTGCCTAATCACATTATAATTGCCCTTCCCCCATTGATAACTCTTGACCTGTGGCATGTACCTGTCCCTTTCCATCGCTAAACTAAATGTAACTGAATTATGGTCACTCTCTCCAAAGTGCTCACCTACAAGTAAATCAAACACCTGGCCTGATTCATTACCAAGCACCAGATCCAGTGTGGCCTCCCCTTTTGTCGGCCCTTCGACATAATGTGTCAGGAAACCCTCCTGTACACATTGGACAAAAACTGATCCATCCGACATACTAGAGTTATAGCATTTCCAGTCAATGTTGGGGAAGTTAAAGTCCCCCATAATGACCACCCTGTTCCTTTCACTCCTACCCAGAATAATTTTGCTAATCCTCTCTTCCACCTCCCTCAAACTCTGCGGAGGCCTATAAAATTCCAAGCAGTGTGACCTCTCCTCTCCTGTTTCTAACTTCAGCCCACACTACCTCAGCAGACGAGTCCTCATTAAAAGTTCTCTTAGCCACCATTATACCATCTTTGACTAACAAGGCCACGCCTCCCCCTCTTTTATCGCCTTGCCTGTTTTTAATGAAAGATCTAAACCCTGGAACCTGCAACATCCATTCCTCACCCTGCTCTATCCATGTCTCCGAAACGGCCACAACATCAAAGTCCCAGGTACCTATCCATGCTGCAGGCTCACCTACCTATTGCACACAAAACAAAACTTTTCACTGTATTTAGGTACTTGTGACAACAATAAATCAAAGCAAATTTATTAGATTGGTAAAGACTCTTGTATTCTACCTTTTTATAACAATATTGCATCAATAAATGCAAGTAAAGCAGACTGGAGTGTTAATGAGTAGTTATGACACCTGCTAACGAATGTTAAATCATGAAGGTCTGAAAAACCGACCTGTCCAAAAGGTTCTCGAAACTTAAATTGCAAAACCATAACCCACCATCAGGAAACCAGCTCAATTAATTTTCACAATCCAGTTTTCTACTGCTACCCAGAGGAGCAGCTAAAAGAATCTGCCCAAGGTTTCAGCAGGAAAGATGGAGTTCTGGTGGACAATCGTGTGGGTGGGAGGAAAGCTCAAGGTAAAGATCTCAAAAATCCACTTCTGACATAGAACATAGAACATAGAACATAGAACATAGAAGAATACAGCGCAGTACAGGCCCTTGGGCCCTCGATGTTGCGCCGATCCAAGCCCACCTAAACTACACTAACCCACTATCCTCCATATACCTATCCAATGCCCTCTTAAATGCCCATAAAGAGGGAGAGTCCACCACTGTTACTGGCAGGGCATTCCATGAACTAACGACTCGCTGAGTGAAGAACCTACCCCTAACATCAGTCCTATATCTACCCCCCCTTAATTTAAAGCTATGCCCCCTTGTAATACCCGACTCAATACACGGGAAAAGGTTCATACTGTCGACCCTATCTAACCCCCTAATCATCTTGTACACCTCAATCAAGTCACCCCTAAACCTTCTTTTCTCTAGTGAAAACAGCCCCAAGTGCCTCAGTCTTTCCTCATACGATTTTCCTTCCATACCAGGCAACATCCTGGTAAACCTCCTCTGCACCCGTTCCAATGCCTCCACATCCTTCCTATAGTATGGCGACCAAAACTGCACACAATATTCCAGATGCGGCCGTACCAGAGTCTTATACAACTGCATCATGACCTCAGGACTCCGGAACTCAATTCCTCTACCAATAAAAGCCAGTACGCCATATGCCTTCCTCACCGCACTATTTACCTGGGTGGCAACTTTCAGAGATCTGTGTACATGGACACCAAGATCCCTCTGCTCATCCACACTACCAAGTATCCGACCATTAGCCCAGTACCCCATCTTTTTGTTATTCTTCCCAAAGTGAATCACCTCGCACTTAGCTACATTGAATTCCATCTGCCACCTTTCTGCCCAGCTCTGCAGCTTCTCTATATCCTGCTGTAACCTGCCACATGCTTCCTCACTGTCAACAACTCCTCCGACTTTCGTATCATTGGCATTGGCATTCGTGGCATTGTGAGAGATAACTTCCAGCCAATGATTAAGAACATCATTGACTCTTCCATAAACTACAATCAGCTTGATTGTATTTTATTAGTTGAGAGCAACGCATCTATAACTTTGGATTACTGGACCACAAATAATTGGTTTTGTAAACAGAAACAGTGAAAATGCCAGAAAGGTGGTAGCAGCAGGCAGAGAAACAACTGGCGTGGCACAAAGACCAAGGTAAATGGTCAGAACCATGCAGTAAATGGCAGTTGTCAGATTCAATTATATCCTTAAGCATCTGGAATACCTGAGGGTGTGCAAGAGACAAGAGACAGGTGAAATTATCCTCCATGAATACTTTGAGAGTAGCAACATGAAGCAGTCATTGAATCAGAGACCATCAGGTTCTTGTAAAGGTAATTTTACAGATTATCATCGTTCAAGTTAACAACTTCCTTTTTTTGTTTCCTTTACTATAGGTCATTATATCAGTTCAGATTAAGCTTTAAGTATAAAGTATTAACCAGAATCTTCTCACACTTCTAGATTACTTTGATTTTCAATAGTTACTACTTACGTATGTGGCGGTCTTGATGTTTAGGGGTTTAGATTTGAAAAAAACACATTTATATTGCACTTTTCATGACCTAAGGACATCAAAAAGCACTTCACAGCCAAAAAAGTATTGTTTCTACAGGAACTAATGTATACAGCAAAAGGCCCATAAATAGAAATGTCATAAATTACCATTACTGTTTGAGGTGCTGATTAAGGGATAAATAATGGACGGGATGCTGAGAGAGTTCTCCTGCTTATCATGCCACAGGGATCTCTTACATCTGCCTGAGACCATGATTTAATGCCTCATCTGAAAGATACCACTTTCAACAGCACTGCAGTGTTAAAGGGAATAAAAAGTAAAATAAAAGCAATGAATGGGAAATGGATGTCCTGCTCATACTGGTCCTCCACTTTGAAGTATACAAGATGAGTGAGACCATGTTTCATTCACCGGTTTTACTGTTTTCCTTCTAGATTGGCAGCATAGGCTATGTATGGAATCTTCCAAAAGCAATGTGTACACCCACAGCTCTCCAGTCCAGAAAGAAAAACATTTGCTTTGAGCCTTACATGATACCACTGGATTGTATTGTTCACTTTTACACCCTGTACTGGATGTTTAGATCCTGATTGGAAGGGAGGGGGGAGCAGGCACAGAGGTGAACACAGGGAAAGATATGCAGATGCTGGAGATCAAAGTTGAAAAATGTGGTGCTGGAAAAGCACGGCCAGTCAGGCAGCATCCAAGGAGCAGGAGAGTTGATGTTCCTGATGAAGAGCTTATGCTTGAAATGTGGACTCTCCTGCTCTTCGGATGCTGCCTGACCGACTGTGCTTTTCCGGCACCACACTTTCCGACAGAAGTGAACACATACTGGTTTTCCCAGAAGTGGGATGGGAGGAGGCAGGGTTATTTGCATGCAAGTTGTCACGAGGACGAGTCAGAACACAAAGTGCTTTGGACATTTTAAATTTGTATTTCCAAAGTATTTTTTCAAAAGGTCTAACATAGTCAAAAAGAACTGCACATCTAAATTAAGTGGTGATCTGAAGTGAGACCCACAGAATTTCACACTTACATGTGCAAAGCGAAATTCAAACAAAAATTCTTCAAATGGCAGAGGAGGCAAGTAAAGACACACTGGACAGTGATCACCTCCTGCAGATTATATCCCAAACCGTTGACACATTTTCTGTCTTCCTTTTATAGAATACACAGGGTAAAACATTAGCTCCAACTACACTTAAGTGTGCTACTGAGTTGAACATTTTCGTGATTTAGAGTGAGTTCCAGCATTAGCATATTATGAAGGTCATGAGTGAAGAACTATCAAATCTTGCAGGTTCAGGAATATACTATCTCACTCTGGGTGCTGCAGACCAGTAAAAAGGAAACTCTCACAGTCTGAAAGCTGGAATTCAAACACGATTGAAAGGATCCAGAATTAGGGAATCGTAACCAATCCACAAAACTAAGGATTGTGAAACTGACGTTCAACTATCATAGTTAATTCCAGCAGTAACTTCAACTGCAACAGTTACAACATTCCACTTTCCATTCTTCAGGAACAATTCAGAGAATGATCTGCATAACCTTTTTATTTTACTTTTATCTTTTAGACTCATTTCTTATTTCTAATCTCTACGGATGGGTGTTGTGTTAGGATTTCTTCTGAAGTGTAGTAATTAATACATTTACTCTTTGGGCTGCGAAATTGGCTAAGTGTCATTTTTGTTGGATTTCATGGAGGGTTTCTCTCCGCGAGACCTAGTGAGTTTTCTGATGCTATCATCCTCAGCTTAACAAGGTACCACACCACTATGGCACCTCTCTAGGTCAATGAATGTTTGATTCTTCCACTTGCCAAAGGTGAGGAATTCATCACAATGGGATATACTCAGAACTGGTTCTGAGGAAGGGTCACTGGATCTGAAACATTAACTCTGATTTCTCTTCACTGATGCTGCCAGACCTGCTAAGCTTTTGCCCCAACTTCTGTTTTTATTACAATCAATTATATCTTGTTTACTACAAAAGATTCTTATAATTAGACAAGAATGTGTCAATCTTCATTCACAGTAGACACGTGAACCTTGAAGGAACGTACACTTAGAAGGTATTTGTGAAAAAAATACATAATATAGCATTTACCCTCACCAAACAATAAGGCTCAATTGAAGGATTTATTCGCTGTTTTGGAATAAATAGTTTGAAGTTATTCCAAGTTAGTAATCCTCTTTGAAATAATTCATGACTAAATTCATTACTACTTTGCGTTGTTTACAGTGCAAATGAGAGACAATCAAGTAAACATTGGAAATGGTTAGGAAATGGAATTCATTTCAAACAAACAAATGCAAGTTCCCTGGAAAACCCAAATAGACTTCGGAATATAAATTAGGACTCAATTATTTCCAATATGTGCACAGCCATAAATGTTTTTTTTTTCCTTTTGTTTTATAAATCAAACATATTTCTCCCAGTTTCTATTTGAAAACTAATTGTGGTGTACTAATGCCACACTCCAATTAAGAATCCAGAGTAAAGCCTTAATATCCACCAGTGGAGGTATGACATATGCCATCAAGCATATGTACCTTGCAATTCACAGTCAAACAACAGATCTGGAACTGATTGTGCTGGAAACTCAAGTGAAAGTCAATATTCTAGTACTGTAAGTTCCATCATTTTATTGTAGCAATAATTGACATCTTTTCCTTGCATTGTCAGGGATTTGTTAGGAGAAATAGAAACAGAATTGCTTCTAAATGTCAATGCTCAAACAAACTAAATACACAATAGAAATTTACATTTGTTAAAATGATTGCCAAATGTAGCAATTCTCTTCCACCATGTTTCGCAGTATCAATAATTCCCAAATGACACAAAGTGCTAGATTCAATTTTGCACATTTCAGACACCAAAATAGCTATGCATGCTTTATAGCCTTTGTTAGATGCTCAGCTTTGGCCCTATTTTGTTTGAAAGATAAAAAATCACCATGTCGCTTTTTGTTTTATTTTCAGTACTGCGGCTGAGCTATGTTTTTATATTAAAAAGCACACAGTAACTCATGAAACATATACCATATGTTTTTATAGTGTCCTTATGTGTCAGTTATTCACATGATGTGTACACAGAATCACAGTTGACAGCAGATTTTGGCAGACAGATGTTAATTCATGAACTCATTTCCACAAAAGTAAATTTAAAAAAGGCAAAAATGAGAAAAGCTACATTGTAAAGATGTTTTGCATCTGTAGCCATTAATGATACGAGTGATCCAAATAAAACCCTACCAAGTGCACTTTGTATAAAAGGTTTGCACATGAAAATATAATTCAGCATACAGTCAGTCATTTACGAAAGCAAAAGCTTGTCATGTTTAACCTGATAATAAGGCTCCAATTGTATATCCACTCCACTACTAGAACTGTGTATTTTCACCTTCGTAACATTTCCCATCTCTCCTGCTACTTCAGCTCACCAGTTGCAGAAACCTTCCACTGTGCATTCATTAACTCTACACTTGACTATCCCATTTATTCCTGTTGGCCTCCCACTCACTGTCTCCATCCATGCATCATGTATGGCATCAGTAGAATAGCAGAGCCAATGTAACATTTTTCCCCATAGTTAATTCATTATACCATCAACTATGTAACATTTACCACTACCCCTTCTCCATCACATCCCAAGACTCATTTTCCAGAAACGCTAGTGGTCTGGACATTTCACAATGGTCTCAGAATTCAAACCCTTTGGACTTGGAGGAATGTTGGGTTTCTAACTTAAGGATTATTGGTCTGGATTCTGCTCTGTCGATCATTTCTCTGCTGGAAGATCTTTTATCTCTTGGATATCCTTTACAGAGGTTGTAGTTTTATGTCGACATTGTTACGTGTCCGTGACCTTATCTGGAAGTTCCTTGATCTCCTGAATTTTCTTCCTGGAAGATAGTTGCTGGTACCACGAGGTAAGGTTCCCCAATTTGTTACAATTCTGGATGGGTACTTTAAATTGTTAAAGCTCCAGAGTGAGGAAAGATAAACTGGCTCCCGTTCATTATCCAACTTCCACTTTGATTGGTCATAACAAGGTTGGTCTAATAACAATCTCTTACCTTGCTCCTAGTCTCAGATGAACTTATGTTGAAAAAAGCTTTCTTGAGTTTAACAGGCTTCCTTCCATTAACAAAAATAATGAGTTTCCGAAATGCTAAATTACTAAACACAAGAAATAGCAATACTAGAATAGAAGTAAGACTTAAATCCAAAAAGTTAAAAATTAAGATTTATTAATCTGTCTCTCGGTTATTCATGAAGAACAGAAAGAGTAGCCAGTATTGGATGGCATCAGTGGTGCCAATGTTGGCAGTTGGCTGTCATGATTGAGATTCTCAGTGTTGCCCAAAATAAAACAAAGAACTGTGAATACTGGAAGTCTGAAACAAAAACAAAAATGATTGGAGAAACTCAATAGGTCTGGCAGTATCCATGGAAACAGAAACAGAATTAGTATTTCGACTCCAGTGACCCTTCTTTAGAACTGATAAGATCTAAGAAGAAGTGATATTCATCTTGATGACAGGGGGTGGAGGGGCATTGGTAGGTAAGGGATAAGCAGATAGGTTGAAGACAGAACCTAGAGTCTCCATTATCAGCTATCTATCTTTTCCTAATGCCTGGCTTATTATCAGCAATCCCATTTTTTGCCTATCTATCTTCATACCCTTTCCCTATAATAGAACATAGAACATAAAACATAGAACAGTACAGCACAGAACAGGCCCTTCAGCCCACGATGTTGTGCTGACCACTGATCCTCATGTATGCACCCTCAAATATCTGTGACCATTTGCATGTCCAGGAGTCTCTTAAATGTCCCCAATGACCCTGCCTCCACAACTGCTGCTGGCAATGCATTCCATGCTCTCACAACTCTCTGTGTAAAAAACTCGCCTCTGACATACCCTCTATACTTTCCTCCAACCAGCTTAAAACTATGACCCCTCGTGTTAGTCATTTCTGCCCTGGGAAATAGTCTCTGGCTATCGACTCTATCTATGCCTCTCACTATCTTGTATACCTCAATTAGGTCCCCTCTTCTCCTCCTTTTCTCCAATGAAAACTGTCCGAGCTCAGTCAACCTCTCCTCATAAGATAAGCCCTCCAGTCCAGGCAGCATCCTGGTAAACCTCCTCTGAACCCGCTCCAAAGCATCCACATCTTGCTTATAATAGGGCGACTAGAACTGGACGCAGTATTCTAAGTGCGGTCTAACCAAAGTTTTATACAGCTGCAACAAGATCTCACGACTCTTAAACTCAATACCCCTGTTAATGAAAGCCAAAACACCATATGCTTTCTTAACAACCCTGTCCACTTGGGTGGCTATTTTAAGGGATCTATGTATCTGCACCCCAAGATCCCTCTGTTCCTCCACACTGCCAAGAATCCTATCCTTAATCCTGTACTCAGCTTTCAATAATGTTTGATTCTTAATAATCTAACTATATCAGTGTTAAATATACACAAAGGCTCTCCTCCCATGGCTCTCTGTGGCAAGCAGTTCCAAAGACTCATAACCCTCTGGGAGAAGAATTATTTCCTTATCTCAATTTTAATTGGCACCTCTCTATTCTTAGGCAATGCCCTCCGGTCTGAGACTCTCCCATGAAGGGGAGGATTCTCTCAGTATTTGCCCTGTCAAGTCCCTTAAAAATCCTATACCTTTCAATGAAATTACCTCTCATTCTTCTAAGCTCCAATAAGTAGAGTCTCAGCCTGTTCAACTTGTTACTCATGATGTAATCCCTCCATACTGGGAATCTTCCTGGTGAACCTTGTCTGAACAGCCTGCAATGAAAGAATATATTTCCTTAAATAAGGGGACCAAAACTATTCACAGTACTCCAGACAGCGTCACACCAGTACCTTGAGGACCAACATTCGACTAGCCTTCCAGATTACTTGCTGCATTTGTGCATTGGCTTTCTGTGTTTCATATATAAGTAATCCCAAGTTCCTTTGGGTTGCAGCTTGCTGCAGTTTTTCTCCATTCAAAGAATACTACGTCCTTTTGTTTTCCTTCCAAGATGAACATTTTTCCACATTCCATTCCAATTGGCAACTTTTTGCCCATTAACTTAACCTGTCAATTTCTCCCTGTAAGCTGTTTGTATCCCTCTCACCAATCTGGGCTTCCACCCATTGTTGTGTCACCTGCAAATCTGGCTACAATACGTTTGCCTCCTGCCTCCGTGTCTTTAGTATATTTTATAAAACAGTTGTGGTCCCACCACTGATCACCATGGTCACAGGTTGCCAACCTGAAAAGGAACCCGTTAACCCCACTCCCTGCATAATGCCCATTAGCCAACCTCTCTCTATGCCAATATACCACCTACAACACCATAGTCTCTTTGAATCATAGAATCCCAACGGTGTGGCAGCAGGCCAGTCAGCCCATCAAGTCCACCCAGACCCACTTTATCCCTGTAACTCTGCATTTCCCATGGCTGATCCAACTAATTTGCACACCCCTGGATACTATGAGTAATTTAGCATTGCCAATCCATGTACCTTGAACAGATTTGGACTGTGGGAGGAAAGTGGAGCACCCGGAGGAAAGCCACACAGACATGGGGAGAATGTGCAAGCTCCACACAACCAGTTGGAATTGAAGCCAGGTGCCTGGGGCTGTGAGACAGCACTACTAACCACTGAGCCATTCCATGAGCCTAAGTTATGACTTAAACTTTTAAGAGCTACCTTGTCGCATACCTCTGGAAGTCCAAATAAAGCACACTTACTGGTGTCTCTCTATCTACTCTGGTTGAGACTTGCTGAAAAATTCTAATGAATGAGTCCAACCTGATTTCCCTTTCATGAAGCCCTGCTCACTCTGCCTGATTGAGTTATTATTTTCCAAATGTGCTGCTATTATTTCTTAACAACTGGTTGCAACATTTTTCCAACTGCAGATTTTTGGCTAATCAGCCTAACACTAAGATTCCTGTTAAAAGTCTTAGAACATTTTAAGAGATGCCAAGTAAATCCAACTTGTTGTTGAAAAACTGCAGTTTTAAAATGTAAGCAGAAAATTATTAAGGTCAGTTTTAGTGTTAACTCTTTAATCTATTTATTGTTCCTTTCTAACAGCAAGAAACACATGGAGGCTGAGGAAAGCATTATTCTGATAAAACAAACATATAAATTTTGTTAAAGCCACTGGGGCCTCTTATCCCAGTTATTTTCTCCTACTTAGTTCTCAATGATTTCCTAATATCCTTAAATATTCTTCTTCGAGTGCAATTTCTTCTTCAATGCGATGATTGGCTCTGTTTTAGTAGCCACTTTGATAAAGAACTGACTATTCCAAGCGCACTTACACGAATAATTCCCTCTAAACTTCTCTTTGATGTATCATATATTAAGCTTCAGTAACAAATTCATGAACCAATCTAGTTACTCTCTTAAATCCTTTCACAATTTTAAATACAGAATTAGGCACCTCTCAATCTTCTCTCCCCTTTTTTCAAATGTTTCATTCCTTGTATAAACACAGCTGAAACTGTGGGCTGGATTTTCATAAAAATAATGGCCGCAAGCTCAGAAGCAGCCATGCCAAGTGATGTGTCAGTCTATTAGTATTTTCCATTAGCCTCCAGTCATCTCAAAGAGAGGCTGCTTCTGGTGGGTGATGTTGACACAGCTGACCTTCGGCGCAGCTCTTCCACAATGCGGGCCTGGCAGCTATGACAAAAATTTATTTTTAAGAAGAGAAATGTTTTCAGAGGACGCCTCCATCTTGAGGTGCCCTTTTGGTTCCTCACTGACTTCAGCAGGACCCACCTCTGACAGTCAGAATGAGATCTTTTAATGCTGGAGAGTCAACGTCTCTGGAGGCTAACTGTTTGGAAGGGGATTTAGAGAGGTGAGCAGAAATGAAAAGTTCACCCGGCCAAGAAGACGGAAACCAGAGGCTCGCAAATCCTCTCAGGCCAAGGCCTTCCTCTGCAGCACAAATAGAGAGACTGCCATGTTAGAGTCAGGGCCTGAGTCACACCAGGAGAGAGAGGCCTAACGTAGTTGCCCTCCATGATTCAAATCTGACTATTTGATGGAAGACTGCCAATCTGGTTTTGTATTTAATGTTCGTGCATTCTTAAACACCACCATTCTGTTTACTTCTTTTCTGGTTCCTTTCTACCTGCCTTAAAATCTCAGCGCTTGATTTAAATTCTTGGGCAGGATGCACAAAACAGCCTTACTGTCCAAAAGCTAGAGCAGATTAGCTTCAACATTTTAACAACTGCCACCCGCAGAGTGTAAAAGTGTAAGAGTCTGAGAGAGTATATACTGAAATGTGCCCTAAGCACCATGCACTATGAAGCTGTCACATACACTTGGGAGGAGAACAGCTTAAGATCTCAAAGGAGCTCAAAGAAGAATCTACATCCCAGCTCCTCTTCATAGTCTTTGACACAATGTCTATCACATCAGTTTAATTTGTATATAGTTGCTACCATGCAATAAACTACATTTGTTTAAGGCAAGAGTTTCATCTCATTAGATCATCAAGTAGTTTTCTTCTAACACACTGAACCAAGCATGCCACATCCTGAAAGGGGATAGTGGCTGCAGATCTACCTCATAGTGAGCAATAGAACAGAGAGATTGTACAACATGATGAGCAGATGTACTGAGCGCCCATACAACATCTGAAACTTTCTGGGTACTGGAAAGAAACTAGGGCAAACAAGGACCAAGCTTTTAATGTGGGATGGAACACGCTACTGCCCTCACAGCCCTCAAAGCAACCAACGTACTTTCAAAAATGTATTACCAATTGGCTCTTTTCTGGTCCAGCAGATTTTACCAGCCAGCAAAGATATCAATAGCCCTCCCACCAGACAACATTTAAAATAGGAGATCAGACTCCAAGTGACTTAGATTCATAGAGTTGGTCAGAAACAGACTCTTTGGTCCAACTCATCCATGCTGATCTGATCATCTAAATTAATCTGCTCTTTAAAAGGTCCGATTGACACAGGAGTGATGAAATTGAGCCTCAGGTGAGTACACCCTTTGATCTTTATTCATGATCAAGTTTACCAGTATGGGTTTATCTCTCTTTACCAACCATTGCATTCACTTTTATTTACATTTAATTACATTTGTTAGACATCTGCCTGCTTCTTGCTCTTGTCTTTGCCCTTCAGTTTTTAACATTCTAGATCACAGTTTGCTGTGGCCAGTGATTAGGCGTTAAAGACTAGGTTTAATACTGATTTTCTCAAATCAGTTTCTCAAATATGGAAAAAAAAGACCCCACATAGATCTTTGAAACAGATCACTATTGCTATCTTAGTAAACTAAGAAACATTCATTTAATTCTATGTCCTGCCTTTTGTCCTTCACTTGTCCCTCAATCCCTGCTGCCTCTTTACTCACCGAAGGCATGAATTACAAAATTGCCACAAATACAAGAATCAATATTACATACAGTGTCTTGGTACCTATTGCTATTATATTGTTATTGCCAGCACTAGTTCTGTTTATCTGGAGGTACATGCAAGGAATGGTAAACAATACTGGCGGCATGGACCAGTAAGTTAACAGTTCTGCTTAGTATGGATCTATAATACATCCTACAGAAAAGCAAATTAAGATGATCCACCTGCTAAATGTAACTAATTTAATGATGTACAATGAAGCTGCAGTGATATTGCAATGTTTATATGCATACCTGACAATAACATTGTTAAAGATTTCACTAAAGCATCAGGTCTGAATATAGAAAATAACTGGATTACAGCAATTTTGTACACATTAAAAATAGGTAATGTGTAATAGGCTTTACCTTATTGGCTCAAGGTTTAATGTTATTTCGTCATTGAAATGGCTTGTCTGCCTACCTGAATTTCCCAGTAAGGCTACCAACAGACAGCTAAATAAAATAGCAAGTCCATAGTGATTTTATTTTTATTGGTTGGATTGTAAAAAGCATACAAAATAATATGATTCTATAAACGATCGGCACACAAGCTGAACTGTACTCTGCAGCATAGCAAAGAGCTCTACCTCTATATTTATGTCAAAATACATACCTATCACCAACAGAGGACACAATAAGCAAATAGTGAATAAGGCATAACCCAGTCTGGACTTGACATAGATTGCCAGAGATATAATGGACTTGTGGCTGTGCAAAATACACTGGCTGCCTTAAAGGTCCAATGATGCCAAGCATTGTGGATGCAGTATTATTGCAGAGCAGTACTCTTAACATCAAAAAGGACAAAAGCAATGACTTCTGTGAGCTCTATTTAACAGCTTTGCAAATTACATCAGCATAAGTGTGCAGGGACAGCGGTTTGTACAGATGAAGGCATTAGCCATTAAGCTTGCCCTACAATAGGCCAAAACTGATTCCTAATTTTTTGGATAGCCAAAATATAATAAAGACCAAGGGCTGATTTTGTAACCCAGATTTTTCTTCTCCAGGCAGTAGACGGGACTCATGTCATTTTTTAATGTCAACATCCATGGCGAGGTGGCAAGGATAGGTTGGAGTCAGGGCCTATGCCTGCAGGAAGTCCCAAGGCAGGAACAGGGCAAATGCTGAGGTTGGGGTGGATTAGAAAGTCCGCCTCCAAACTAAATTAAATATAATGCACTGAAAATAACAATGATATTGATGGACAGATCTAATATCACAAGTCTTTCAAACCTTCTGGCTTTTATTGGTAGAGGAATTGAGTTCCGGAGACCTGAGGTCATGATGCAGTTGTATAAGACTCTGGTGCGGCCGCATCTGGAATATTGTGTGCAGTTTTGGTCGCCATACTATAGGAAGGATGTGGAGGCACTGGAACGGGTGCAGAGGAGGTTTACCAGGATGTTGCCTGGTATGGAAGGAAGATCGTATGAGGAAAGACTGAGGCACTTGGGGCTGTTTTCATTAGAGAAAAGAAGGTTTAGGGGTGACTTGATTGAGGTGTACAAGATGATTAGGGGGTTAGATAGGGTTGACAGTGTGAACCTTTTCCCGCGTATGGAGTCGGGTATTACAAGGGGGCATAGCTTTAAATTAAGGGGGGGTAGATATAGGACTGAAGTTAGGGGTAGGTTCTTCACTCAGCGAGTCGTAAGTTCATGGAATGCCCTGCCAGTAGCAGTGGTGGACTCTCCCTCTTTATGGGCATTTAAGCGGGCATTGGATAGGTATATGGAGGATAGTGGGTTAGTATAGGTTAGGTGGGCTTGGATCGGCGCAACATCGAGGGCCAAAGGGCCTGTACTGCGCTGTATTCTTCTATGTTCTATGTTCTATGTTATGTTTGTCAGTCAAGAGTTTCACATGTGATCATATATTTGGTTTCAGTCAAGTTGGAACACATTAACTAGCTAACATAATATTAATTCACAAAATATTCTACTCAACATCAGAGCAAAGTGTAGCATTGGGTGAAAACCATTTGACTTTTGCCTCATTAAATGTCTAAGCAAAGTTTTTGTATAGTGCTTTGTTTTCTTAGATCCACACTGTTATAAACGTGTACTCCAAAACGCTAGTTTATAAATGTCATTGGCTGAATATACATATATGTTGGGCTTATTAAAAAAACAGTTTTCAAAGCAAAGGACACTGGCCTACAGCAGGCAAAATGTTGCATTTGTAAATGAGACAAACTGCTTTTTGAGAGCTGTAAATTATATAGAGCGCTTACAGAGGTCACATGACCCAGCTTTTGGATGTGAAAGATAGTAATTGTATTTGAATTAACAGCCAGAAAGACTGCTGTAGAACAGAAGGAGCAAAGCTTTACCCCTCTGTCTCTGTCTCTGGAACAGCTGTGCCCACCAAAAGACTTAATAGCTGAAAAAGAAGATTTCATAAGGGAAAATTCTGAATCAACACCATTGTTTCCAAGAGAATAAAATAATTATTCTTGGCAATGACTATAGAATTACTGCGACAGTTCAAAATCACTGTGCCAGTAGTGGAAAGTGGTCCTTAGGCTATTGGAAAATTTTCTCTTCTGACTTTACTTGTTACTCCACCAAATTTTAAGATCTGATACTCTGTGGAGTTTCATTACCTTTACCTTGAATGTGTGGGGTAGCAGTGGGTGGACAGAGTTTGTGTGCATGCTGTTTTTGCATTACTGGGTAGCTGGACATACTGATAAGATGGAAAATCTTAATAATTTTGATATGATATCCTGAGTGAGGTTTAGAAATGAAACTAACTATTTGTTAATTTAAGAAACATAGCTGGCTTATTTGTTATGCCAAACTATATGCAAATAAAACATATATTTATCGGATTGCAATATCTATTTCGTTTAAATTCAATTTTATCATAATCAACTCAGCAGTGTCTTTAAAAGAGGATTCACTTCACTCCTCCTGAATGAGTTGTAAAAACACCAAAAAAAATGAATCCCAAAAATATTCAGTAAAGTTACCAATGAATAATAATCCTAGTTCCATTTACCTTCCCTGCACTCCTAGATATTCCCTTATATATTTTTTTCCAACCAGCCATCAAGCATATGTCACTTTTTCTTCATTACAATAGTAATTGCAATGTTCTAATGATCTGTCATTGACCTGAAGCGTTGACTTTGTTTCTCTCTCCACAAATGCTGGCAGATCTGCTGAGTATTTAGAAAATTTTCATTTTTAGCTTCAAAAGTACGTCAGTGTCTGTAAACCTGTGATCCTGCTGGACAAAGGACAAGGGTTCAAATCCTACCATGGCAGCTGGTGAATTTTCATTCAGTAAAAATCTGGGGTTAAGAACTTAATGATGACAATGAATCCATTGTCAATCGTCAGAAAAAAAAGCCGTCTGGTTCACAAATGCCCTTTAGGGAAGGAAATCTACCATCCTCACCTCCCATGTGACTCCAGGCCCACAGCAATGTGGTTGACTTTTCACTGTCCAATGGACTTTCAGGAATAGGTAATAAATGCCTGCCTGGCTAACAACGCCCTCTTTCCGTAAATGAATTTAAAAATGCAATCTTCATTTCAGAATGTTCCGGCTGATTATCCGACTAACCATTGACTGTGATAAGTTCCTTCCATTTCTGGGGACGGGTATGTCAGATTTGTTGACTGCACCTAGCTGTAATACTAGCGATGCTTCATGGAATTTGGGTCCTGCCCTTTGTCTAGATGCAGAGTGTATCATGAAGGCCCCCCACTTCCATTCATATTTTGCACTTTTAAATAGATGTGAAATCTGATGGTGCAGGTGCACATCATTCCAGCTGTGCTGTTTGGAAATGAAAACCTGGAAGTCAAAAATTATTCTTTAAATTGTGTTGATTGACTCCAACCTGCTGAGTTGATTTGCAGGTTTCAGCCCCTCAACTTCTGCTCAAAATTAGCTCAAGATTAATTCCAGGCTAATGGGTACAAAATGTGGCATTCTCAGAGAACTGATCACATCGATCACAACATGTGCTCAACACACACCTCTTCTGTCCAATTGACATAGCACACAAACGTGGTGCTGCAAAGCACTTGAAGACAGGGCCACAGCCTTCAGTTGCCACTTCCTACAGACTTCAGTCGTTTTAGGTCTTTTACGCAAATCACCAAATACTGTACAGAATCAATAGCAGCCAATTGGAATGAGTCAGCAATTAACATGAAAATGATTGATGAACTATTTAAACAGTATTCTAGAAAATCATTCCTGCTTCTGAATCCATGTTCTGTGGTAGAAGATATGGAGAGAGCATGAGCTAAAGCTTTGAGTTTGGAAGTGGGAGTGTTGGAGTTAAATCAACATTAAATACTAAGGACTACCATGAGCTGTATATTTTCAGTGGACAATCCCTACTCCCTTTCTAATGTCCTCTTCAAAATTACTAATGAATGTATTAATTTTATCAGCAATTGTAAGATTTTCTAATATTAGTAAAACTTATTCATTGTAGAATAAGTTAGAAAATAAATGAATTGACACTTAAAGATGACAGGGCAGGTGATGTGCTGTGATTGCAGTATGTGAATGCTGATGGATGTAAGTGCAATTCAAGGTTAATATGCTGGCAGTGTCTGGGATTCAAAGAAATTCACCTCAGAGTTGTTAAGCTTAAGGCCAATCTATAGACACTGTGATGCATCAGAATGTTACCTGAACATTTTTTCCCAAAGGAGCAGGTATACTCTTTAGGTTAATTTCATTTCATTTGGTCAGGAACTGGGAAGTGTGACTGCCAGTGAGGTAGGCATGGCAATGGAGAATGTCAAGGTTCAGGAGCCTTAGGCCTTGCAACAGGTTTCAGATTCTTTCATTTTTTATAGATGAAAGGGGGGGGCTGCAGATTGGATGACCCAATTAACCGGGGAAAGCTGGTAGAGAAAGTCTTTCAAGTGGAGAATTTAACAGGAATGTAGTTGTAGGAGGAGACAGTATGGTCAGGGCGATGGATACATATCTCTGCAGCCAAGAGCAAGAAGGTTTTGTTACCTTCCCAGCACCAATAGCCAGCACATCTGCTCTGCGGTGGAATGGGAATGAATTGGAAGTAAGCAGTGGTTCCAGACTTCATGGTCATTACAGGCGCCAACAACCGAGGTAGAACAAGAGGTCCTGCTTAAGACATAAGAGGAGACAGGACCAAAATTAAAAAGCAGAACCTCAAAGGCAATAATCGCTGGATTATTTCCTGACCCATGATCAAATTGGAATCAGGCAATCAAAATTAGACAACAGTATGAGACATGAATTTTAATTCATAAGATACTGGCACCAGTTCTGTGAAAAGTGGGAGATGCCCTATCAAGATTATTTTCACTGTGGACTGGGACCAATGTTCTGTCAAATGAGTGTAGTTGTAAAGGCTTTTAATTAAATAGTAGAATGAAGCATCAAGTCAGAAAACATGTGATAAACTGAAGTGAGAGAACGAGGCTAGACAGTAATATTGCAATAAGGGTGACAGTAATCAGAACATGACACAAACAGTCAGAGCATATAAACCTGAGAATGCATCCACAGATAAGGTGAGAGATTGCAAAATCGAAAATAAAAAGCTTGAAAAAATAATAAAAGCTTTGTACTCGATTGTGTACTGCATTCATGACAAAGTGGATGCACCTTCAGCTCAAATAGTATTAAATATGTATGATCTGATAGCCATTACAGAGATGTGGCTGCAAAATGACAAAGTCTGGGATCTGAATATCCAAAAATACAAGACATTTCAGAAGGGCAGGAAACAAGGAACTCTTGGAGGGGTAATTCTGCTAATTAAGGATGACAATAGAGACTGATGACCTACATCAATGGCTTAAATGAAGGGAAGATTGCTCAACTTTACACAAAGATAACAAGAAAGTAAGTTTAACGGGAGACAGTGGCTTATTGGTGTCATTGGATTAGCAAACGAGAACCCCAGGCCAATGCTATACAGACATGTATTCAGATCCCACCATGTAGGTGGTGAAATTTGAAGTCAATAAATTTTGGAATAAAGAGCTGGCTTAATGGTGGCCATGTAATCACTGTCAATTGCTGTTAAAAAAAAACATCTGGTTCACTACTGTCTTTTAGGAAAGAAAATCTGCTACCCTTACCTGGTCTCCATGATGTAGAGGTGCCAGTGTTGTACTGAGGTGGACAAGTCTGGCCTACATTTGACTCCAGACCAAACCAATGTGGCTGACTTTCAATTCCCCCTGGGCAATTAAGGATGGGCAATAAATGCTGGTCTAACCAGTGACACCCTCATCCTATGTATGAATATTTTGAAAAAAAAAGTTGCAAAGAAGACACAAGTGACAGAATCTCCCCAAGCCTGGAATAATGAGAATGGTGAGAAATTTGGAAGAATTGCATGAGGAATTGGGTGAGGTCTACCTTGACATTAACTACAGCAAGTCACATTTTCCAACCAATTTCTGGCTGTCAGGATAAGATTCTCATTAGTGACCAGTGAACGCACTATTAATGGAGATTATGGCCCACATTATTACTTACTCTCACCTCATTAATACCCATTTTCCTATTTCACCATCCACAAGGTAGAAACAAGATGCCGAGAATGCTCAAGGAAAACATGGAAGTCAGAGCAGATACTTGGTGACCCCACAGCTTGCCGTGTGCTCCTCCTGATCTCTATCCTGGATACCCTGCGCCAATGTCTCAGGCACACTCTATGAGAAGGAACCACATGCACCCTGGGCCCATGGACGCTGACGTCCAACATATGACAACTTCTCCACAGCCTTATGGCACATCTCTGATTCACTTGCACTACTGCCATGCAGCACTTTGGAGTACACCAGCATCAATCATTGCAATGCTGCTACAAGGACACTTTGCTCACAGTACTCGGCTCACAGACCAAACTGCATCTCTTAGCATTAACTCACTTAGCACCTACCTGGATGAGGTTATGTCTCATTGGGTTGGCCAGTTCAACCAATAAGTAACAATCAATGTAGGTAAAGAGAGCCTGTAGTTATAATGGACCAGGATTTCTACATGCATTCACCCAGTACCACATCAAAATTATTAAAAAATCATGGTATAGAGGATATGAATTAGCATAGTTAGAGGATTAGTTAGCTAACTAGCAGCATAAGTTGGTATAAACTGGCCATTTTAGGATAGACAACATGTAACATTTGGAATGCCAAAGGGATCATTGTCATTTATTCACTGCATATATCAATGACTTGAACGAAGAAACCAACTTTAGGGGGAGACGGTGACCTACTGGTTGTGTGACTGGACTATCAACTGATGCCCTGTGACTGTCAGAGTCACCTCAAAGCTAAAGATTAGGTAATCATATAATCATGGAATCCAAACAATGTGGAAGCAGGCCATTTGGCCCATCAGGTCCACACTGAGCTCCAAACAGCATCCTGCCTAGACTCAACCTCCATTGTAACCCTGCATCTCTCTTGGTCAACCCACCTAACCTGCACATCTTTGGACTGTGGGAGGAAACCGGAGCATCCAGAGGAAACCCACGCAGACACAGGGAGAATGTACAAATGCCACATAGAAAATTGCCCAAAGCTGAAATTGAACCTGGATCTCTGGCATTGTGAACATTTTGTTATGTATGCAAAGTTCCCTGATTTATCAGACTTTTAAACCCAGGTTTATAGAAAGCATGGATCAGGTTTCTGTACTGAACAAAAATGACTATTTATTACAGGCATTTTTAGCTACAGGAAAACAGTTAAAAACAATCGACACACACACACAAAAAATGCTGGAGAAACTCAACAGGACGGGGTAGCATGTTTTGAGCGCAATATGATGCTCTTTAGGACTTCTGAAGAACGTTAACTTCGAAATGTTTACTTCTCTTTCTAAAGATTAAAGAGACACTGGATACTATTTTAACATTTACTGTGAGGCAGTAAATGGAAGATAATGGATCACTAACTCATGTTGCAGTAAAGCTGAATTTGCTTTCCTACGGATTTTCATCCAGGTGCAGTATAAAGAAGGATGTGAAACCTCAGATTAAGCACTGCTCTCGTACATTTCTAACACCAGTATCATCATCTGCATTAATTTATTCATCACTCTTCCCTAATCTCCTTCACTAATTTATAAATGGTCATTTAGAACACACTCGACAATGCAAAAATCAAACAAGTAAAACTAATCTTGCCATTTGGTCATATTCAACAAACAGGCAGAAACGTTTGAGCTGCTGTCAGTAGGAGAGGCTCTTCTTCACACTTAAAGCAACATGGCCTAAGGCACCACAATTTATTCAGCATGTGGGAGCTGTTGCTAGCTTATAAACCTGGCTACTCCTACATATATTATTTAAATATTCATGTGCTTAAAATAATTCTATTGTTCTGCAGTACAAAACCAGGCAACTTATTGGTGGAAATAAATCCTTACTGGTGTTTCTAGGCTCCTTTAGTTGATAATTCATGAGGGAAGATTTCAAACTAGATGAAGCAAGATGATTCAGTTCAAGGAACAGTAAATGTAAACAAAATCTCCCATAAATATTAAAATAATCACCTGCCTTGTATTTGCTATATATGGATATCCTGTGTAAACAATGAGAAATATGGCCATACTTTAAACTAAACAGCCGCCTCACCACTTTAATTAGATAAAATCTATCGAGAGAAGGCAGACCTCCATCCATTCTGAAAACTGGCAGGGCCACAAATTAATTTTGGCCAAATTTTCATCCATCTGATCCACTCCATGTTTATTTAGTCAGAAAAGGTTTCAGATCAGCTGTGGAGGGGGAGAAATCACATGCATTTAAAACGAGCTTGTAAAGCAGCGAGTGGGGAAAAATCTTCAAATAATGTTCAATTTAAATCATGTATTGTATAAATTGTTGCCATTCTGACTACTCCTAAACCACTGGGATAGATGTTGGTATACTGGAACTGCTTTGCCAATGTGTCCCATTGCAGCGACCTTCAATGCTACAGAGCAGGGGGGTATCATGGACCAGAATGTTTACTGAGCTGTTTCTTGGAGCTGAATATTGACCTACTGGGAGTTGGGGGCTGGAGGAGCAAGTGTGGGCAGCTCAAATAAATACCACTCCCTCACAGCAGGCACACGGCAGCTCTCTGCCCAAAAGTCAATCCTGATTCGCCAGGGTGGGAAATCTCAGGGGGATTCAGTAGGGAGGGGGAGAGAAACTGTGTGAGGGTTGGGAGGGTATTCAGGAGGTTGATCCTCACTAGAATAGGTTGGTTTGATAGGCTGAAGATACCAGGGTTCTAGTGTGAGAGGAGATCAAAAGCCTCAGTAGGAGGAGACCTTGACAGTCAGGGGAGAGCAGAAGCCTAAGGACAATGTGTGGAGACATCAGAGACCAGGTGAATGGTCAGGAGCAAACAGTGACTGAAACCCGAGGAAGGATGGAAGATCATTGGCCTTGATTGTAGGCTTGGGTATGGGGGGATTGGTGGATGGGTCGCAATGATGAAGTGGAGTCTTGGTTAGAAATGGTGATCATAGACCTGG
Organism: Chiloscyllium plagiosum; assembly: GCF_037043375.1. NCBI lineage: Eukaryota > Metazoa > Chordata > Chondrichthyes > Orectolobiformes > Hemiscylliidae > Chiloscyllium > Chiloscyllium plagiosum. Next base: position 44,645,541 of record NW_028270155.1, read on the forward strand.
GGAGAAAGCAGTTGGGGAGTGCTATAGTTACAGAATCAAAGGCCTAAAGGATCGGAGGGAGCAAGGTCCTATGGCCTGGGAAAACCATGGCGGGGGGATTGGACATTCAAGGGCTGAGTGCCTGATCCGCTGAAAATTTCTGGTAGGCCCTGGATCGAGGAGGTATCTGTGGAGGCACTAAGATCCTGAATCGGTCAAGTCTTCACCTTGATGTAATGATCAGGTTCATCCACAGTCAAGAATCTAAGGCAAGTAGAGCTGAGGTTGAAAAACTGAAATCATGTTAGAGCATCAAGGCCACTTTCCGTGAATAACCAGCTGTCCACCTTTCAGCCTCAGCTATAGATGGAAGTGCACAGACTGGAGGCTGATTTGGGTCTAGAATCTGATTTTAAAAACTATAACCAAGGCATTCCTCTTCAATTTACTCAGGTCCTTCTTTTTTAAACCTCCCCTTTAATGTAACATGGAGTGAACCAGAATGGCTGGACACTAGTCCCAATATGGATGGAGACAGGTAGAGGCTACATCAGATTATCTGCTCAGTAATTTTGGTTGAAAGCTTTTTCGAACACTCAGCCATTACTTATACACTACACCACAGTTACAAAGGAACAGAGGAACAGGTATAGGCCATTCAGCCCTTCAAGCCTTTTCCATCATGTAATGAGAACATGGTTAGTTTGTGACCTAACTCTATTATTCTGTCTAAGGCCCATATCCTTAAAAACTTTGCGAAATAAACAATTTATCTGTCTCAGATTTAAAATTAACAACTGATCCAGCAACCACTGCCACTTGTGAAAGAGACTTCCAAAGATCTACCACGTAAATGGTCTGGCCCTAATTTTTAAGCTATGCCCCCTGGTTCTAAAATCTTTAACCAATGGGAAATAGTTTATTTCTCTTCCTCTATCCTGAGCTTTCCAGTTAAATCTTGAAGACTTCAATCAGATCATCCATTAATCCACTAAGTTCTAGAGAAAGCAGGCCTATATATATGAAATAGGAAAAGAAGCATTGAAGGTCCTGCCAATTGACCAGGCTGGCCTGGATGGAAGTGCCAACGCAGGCTAATACTAGTTTGGCCCTGACAGACGCGGCAGCTCCTCTCTCCTAGTGATCCTGAAGGGTGAAATAACATAAAATAAAAGATGGGAACAGCCTTAGCACTATTGGGTAGTATGGATGTAATGGGTTAGAATAGAAAGAGACATAACCTGCATGATACTGAAAGATCTCAACCGACATCCTGGAGCAGGCAGCCAAAGTTACAAAGAAAACCAATCCTTTCACCACTGCTCCCCCCACCACTGATAAACAGTAGGGGCCTGCTTTCAGTTGAAAATGAATCGTTAGTTTATGAAGGGAAGAGAGAGTATGCGGCAGTGTCCCTGAGATGAGGGAGACCTGAAGGCCAGGATCAAGACATGGCCTGAAATGTTGGTACCAGTGGATCCACCTTCAATGAATCTCCAGAATACTGACTGGCATGATGCTCAGGTCAAATTCCTGAGGTCACAGGTGGAACTTGCACCTTCTGACCAATTTGCATTCAGGTTGGGTGACCCTGATCCTGGAACGATCTTCACAATGCCTCAGGGATGCCAAGAGACAATGCCAGACTAGAGTCCCATACTAACCATATGAACACTTTGACTGTGGCGAGGCTTATTCAATATAACGAGCTACTAAACAAAGTCAGGTAGACTCGCTGATAATAATGCATCCCTCCATGATGAGCAAAATGCATTCTATGCACATTTTGAAGAGAAGGTCAGTGAAATGATGGCATATACCCCAACACTCTCGGATGCATCTGTACCCACAGTCTCTGCCACAGATGTCAGACCAGCCTTCTTGAGAGTGAACCCACAGAAAGCAACTGATATGGACAGGATTCCTGGCTGTGCACACAGATCCTACGCAGACCAGCTGGTGGGAGTGTTTGCACACACCTTTAACCGCTCCTTACTATAACATGGGGTTCACACCTGCTGCAAGAAGACGATTATCATCCCAATGCCAAAGAAAAATCAGGCAATGTACCTTAATAACTGCCTTCTTTATCGAGCTCTGTCATCTTTCTTTATCAAGTGATACAGCACAAGACAGACCCTTCAGTCAAACCCATCAGGCATCCCAATCTGACCTAGTCCCATTTGCCAGTATATGGCCCATATCCCTCGAAACCCTTCCAGATGCTTTTTAAATGTTGCAATTGTATCCATCTCTACCACTTCCTCTGGCAGCCTGTCCTATAGCCCCACCTCCCTCTGTGTGAAAAATGAAGTGCTTCGACAGGTCAGTCATAGCACATATCACCTCCAACATCACAGATTGCCTTGATCCACTACACTTTGCCTACTGTCACCATAGTTCCACGGCAGATGCCATTTCCCTGGCCCCTGGAATGTACCTGGAACATCTGGGTAACAAGGACACTACATCAGACTCCTATTTATTGACTTTGGCTCCACCTTTGACACCATCATTCCAACAAAAATCATCTCCAAGCTCCGAGGCCTAGGACTGTGCAACTGTATGCTTGAATTCCTGACCCGCTGACTGCAATCAGTGAGATAGGCTACAACACCTCCACAATAACCCTTATCATCAGTGCCCTGCAAAGCCATGCACTCAGCCCCTTGCTATAATCCTCATTCACTCACCACTGTGTGGCCAAATTCAGCTCTAACTCATTTAGAAATTTGCTGATGACACCACCATCGTGGGTCAGATCTCAAACAATGACAAGACAGAATATAGGAAGGAGGTAGACAGCTTAGTGGCAAGGTGTAAAGACAACAATCTCCCCCTCAAAGTCAGCAAAATGAAGGAGCGGGTCATCGACTTCAGGAAATGAAGTCTGTATCAATGGTACTGAGGTGGAGATGGTCGAGAGGTTCAAGTTCCTAGGAGTAAATAATCTGTACTAGTCCATCCATGTCAACGCTACAGTTAACAAAGAACACCAACACCTCTACTACATCAGGAGGTTAAGAAAAATCAATATGTCCACAATTACTCTTACTCATTTTTATAGATGCACCATAGAACACATCTTATCCGGATGTGTCACTGCTTGGTACAGCAAATGCTCTGTTGAAGACCACAAGACATTACAGAGAGTTGTGAACACAGCCCAGTCAGTCATGAAAACCAGCCTTCCTTCCATTGACTCCATCTACACTTGCAGCTGTCTCAGGAAAGCAGCCAACATCATCAAAAACCCCTGCCATCCAGTTATACTCTCTTCCACCCTATTTCATCAGACAGAAGATACAAAAGTTTGAAAACACGTACCAACAGATGTAAGGACAGCTTCTTCCTCACTGTTATCAGACTTATGAATGGAGCCTTTGCATATTAATGTTGATTTTTCTCTGCATCTTCTCTGTAGCGTAACATTATATTCTGTATTCTTATCTATACCCTGATGTACTTATGTCAGGAATGATTTGCCTGGATAGCAGGCAAAACAACACTTTTCACTGTATCTTGGTACGTGTGACAATAATAAATCAAATCAAAATTATTCAAATTACATTTAAACTACATTGTAATACTAATAAAAAAAAGTATGCCTTAGAAGGAACATATATTCATCTTGGAAACCATTATCCGACTTAAGTAGTAAAATTGTACTTTCTTAAAAGCTGTTCAGACTCCAAACAGCCAGGTTTAAACACCAGATTAGCAGGTAGAACAAATGACATGCACCAAGGCTAGAAATAGATAGGCTATCCACCCGGAATGTGGTGTATAACTGTATTTAATGTATAAAAGACACAACTATTTATAACTCAGCATAAAGCTTATGAGCTATCTCCCATCATGCATGTGAATAAAACATTTATAGCTTGGATTAAAACTGCCAAGTGTTGACTTTGTTATTTAACACTGTTCTCTTGGCCTTTCAACCTCATCACCACCCCGTAGCTCAGGCACAAAATAGTACGCCCCCATCTGTGCAGGAGATCCCAAAGAGCAGAGTTCTCTAAGCCACAGGAGAATGAATAGCAAGGTCATCACCATCAAGAAGGTATGGCAGTCAGCAGATTGTCGCCAGCCCAGCTCTGGATCACTGGGCTGCACCTTGGCAAAGTGGTAGAAAAAGACAGATTAAGTTGTAAAGGGACATTTGTGGTACAGATATTTAAACATTCTACGGAAGAAATGGAATTACTAAAAACATTTTTAATTCTTTTGTAAGCATGCTTATTGTATTTTCTTTTTTGTTGCTAGTTGTTGAAATAGCTGTGTGCATTCAAGAATATTGGGCCCCATTCCTGATCAATTCTGGATGATATAGACCGTCGTGGCTTTTGCCCGAAACGTCGATTTCGAAGCTCTTCGGATGCTGCCTGAACTGCTGTGCTCTTCCAGCACCACTAATCCAGAATCAGGTTTCCAGCATCTGCAGTCATTGTTTTTACCTCGCCATATGCAAACGTTATAGTGTTGCATCATCAGAATTAACATCCTGGAGTATCTGACATGTACAGGCTTAAACCTGGTACAATTTTGAAGTCCAGGGTTTTTAAGACCCTACCAGTATTCACTCAAATCTTGTGGAGCTGCCCATTCCTTTCCCTTCCATATCTCCCTGCTTCAATCAACATGATATTCCCCCAAGTTAATTCAGTTCCCCACTCTACTGGGCTCTCACTGGAATGAGATCCTCCAGTCAGGGAGAAATGTCTAAAAAGACGATCATAGTAAGGAGAAAACACTTCCACATAGTTCCCATCATATCGAGTCGTAACTCCTAGGATGTTCCCTTGGTCAGCCTATGGAGCATTTAAGTAACTCTGTCCACCTTTCATCCACTTCAAGAGATCATTATTAATAAAAGAAAACTTTTCACTGTGGAAGGATACAACATCCCATTCCCCCTTTATGCTCTCACTGCTCCATCCAGTACTTTCAGACCCACCTTCTTGATTTCACAGTGAACACCACTGACCCAGTTCTGCAGGATCCTCCTCAAGCACCATCCACACCCAGACACCTGCACTGCAATACATTACATTATCCCTCCACCTTTTATATTAGATATTCAGCTTCCCTAATCAACATACTGACCCACACACATTGCCCCCTGACCCAGATACACTGCCCCCTGACCCAGTCACACTGACCCCTGACCCAGTCATACTGCCCTCCGACCCAGACACACTGCCCCCTGACCCACATACACTGCTTCCTGACCAGACACACTGCGCCCTGACCCAGTCACACTGCCCCCGACCCAGATACACTGCTCCCTGACCCACACACACTACTTCCTGACCAGACACACTGCCCCCTGACCCAGACACACTGCCCCCTGACCCACACACAGTGCTCCCTGACCCAGTTACACTGCCCCCTGACCCACACACACTGCTCCCTGACCAACACACACACTGCCCCCTGACCCAGTCACACTGCTCCCTGACCCAGATACACTACCCCCTGACCCAGTCACACTGACCCCTGACCCAGTCACACTGCCCCCCGACCCAGACACACTGCCCCCTGACCCACACACACTGCTCCCTGACCAGACACACTGCGCCCTGACCCAGACACACTGCCCCCTGACCCAGATACACTGCCCCCTGACACAGATACACTGCCCCCTGACCCAGATACACTGCCCCCTGACCCAGTCACACTGCCCCCGACCCAGATACACTGCCCCTGATCCAGATACACTGCCCCCTGACCCAGATACACTGCCCCCTGACCCAGTCACACTGCCCTCCGACCCAGACACACTGCCCCCGACCCACACACACACACTGCTTCCTGACCAGACACACTGCCCCCTGACCCAGTCACACTGCCCCCGACCCAGATACACTGCCCCTGACCCACACACACACTGCTACCTGACCAGACACACTGCCCCCTGACCCAGACACACTGCCCCCTGACCCACACACAGTGCTCCCTGACCCAGTCACACTGCCCTCCGACCCAGACACACTGCCCCCTGACCCACATACACTGCTTCCTGACCAGACAAACTGCCCCCTGACCCAGTCACACTGCCCCCGACCCAGATACACTGCCCCCTGACCCACACACACACTGCTTCCTGACCAGACACACTGCCCCCTGACCCAGACACACTGCCCCCTGACCCACACACAGTGCTCCCTGACCCAGTCACACTGCCCCCTGACCCACACACACTGCTCCCTGACCAACACACACACTGCCCCCTGACCCAGTCACACTGCCCCCTGACCCAGATACACTACCCCCTGACCCAGTCACACTGACCCCTGACCCAGTCACACTGCCCCCCGACCCTGACCCACACACACTGCTCCCTGACCAGACACACTGCGCCCTGACCCAGACACACTGCCCCCTGACCCAGATACACTGCCCCCTGACACAGACACACTGCCCCCTGACCCAGATACACTGCCCCCTGACCCAGTCACACTGCCCCCGACCCAGATACACTGCCCCTGATCCAGGTACACTGCCCCCTGACCCAGATACACTGCCCCCTGACCCAGTCACACTGCCCCCTGACCCAGACACACTGCCCCCTGACCCACACATAGTGCTCCCTGACCCAGTCACACTGCCCTCCGACCCAGACACACTGCCCCCTGACCCACACACACTGCTTCCTGACCAGACAAACTGCCCCCTGAGTCAGACACACTGCCCCCTGACCCACACACAGTGCTCCCTGACCCAGTCACACTGCCCTCCGACCCAGACACACTGCCACCTGACCGACACACACACTTTCCTGACCAGACACACTGACCCCTGACCCAGACACACTACCCCCTGACCCAGACACACTGTCCCCTGACCCAGTCACACTGCCCCCTGACCCAGATACACTGTCCCCAACCCAGATACACTGCTCCCTGACCCAGATACACTGCCCGCTGATCCAGATACACTGCCCCTGACCCAGACACAATGCCCTAGACCCACACACACTGCCCCCTGACCCAGTCACACTGCCCCCGACCCAGATACACTGTCCCCAACCCAGATACACTGCTCCTTGACCCAGACACACTGCCCCCTGACCCAGACCCACTGCCCCCTGACCCACTCACACTGACCCCTGACCCAGTCACACTGACCCCTGACCCAGCCACACTGCCCTCCGACCCAGACACACTGCCCCCGACCCACACACACACTGCTTCCTGACCAGACACACTGCCCCCTGACCCAGTCACACTGCCCCCAACCCAGATACACTGCCCTTGACCCACACACACACTGCTTCCTGACCAGACACACTTCCCCCTGACCCAGACACACTGCCCCCTGACCCACACACAGTACTCCCTGACCCAGTCACACTGCCCTCCGACCCAGACACACTGCCCCCTGACCCACACACACTGCTTCCTGACCAGACACAATGCACCCTGACCCAGTCACACTGCCCCCGACCCAGATACACTGCCCCCTGACCCACACACACACTGCTTCCTGACCAGACACACTGCCCCCTGACCCAGTCACACTGCCCCCTGACCCACACACAGTGCTCCTTGACCCAGTCACACTGCCCTCCGACCCAGACACACTGTCCCCTGAGTCAGACACACTGCCCCCTGACCCACACACAGTGCTCCCTGACCCAGTCACACTGCCCTCCGACCCAGGCACACTGCCACCTGACCGACACACACACTTTCCTGACCAGATACACTGACCCCTGACCCAGACACACTGCCCCCTGACCCAGATGCACTGCCCCCTGACCCAGACACACTGCCCCCTGACCCAGACACAATGCCCCTTGACCCAGTCACACTGCCCCCTGATCCAGATACACTGCCCCTGACCCAGACACAATGCCCTAGACCCACACACACTGCCCCCTGACCCAGTCACACTGCCCCCGACCCAGATACACTGTCCCCAACCCAGATACACTGCTCCCTGACTCAGTCACACTGCCCCCTGACCCACACGCACTGTCCCCTGACCCAGACACACTGCCCCCTGACCCAGACGCACTGCCCCCTGACCCAGACACACTGCCCCCTGACCCAGACACAATGCCCCTTGACCCAGTCACACTGCCCCCTGATCCAGATACACTGCCCCTGACCCAGACACAATGCCCTAGACCCACACACACTGCCCCCTGACCCAGTCACACTGCCCCCGACCCAGATACACTGTCCCCAACCCAGATACACTGCTCCCTGACCCAGTCACACTGCCCCCTGACCCACACGCACTGTCCCCTGACCCAGACACACTGCCCCCTGACCCAGACGCACTGCCCCTGACCCAGACACACTGCCCCCTGACCCAGACACAATGCCCCTTGACCCAGTCACACTGCCTCCTGGCCCACACACACTGCCCCCTGACCCAGACGCACTGCCCCCTGACACAGACACACTGCCCCCTGACCCAGACACAATGCCCCTTGACCCAGTCACACTGCCCCTGGCCCACACACACTGCCCCCTGACCCAGACGCACTGCCCCCTGACCCAGACACACTGCCCCCTGACCCAGACACAATGCCCCTTGACCCACACACAGTGCCCCCTGGCCCACACAAACTGCCCCCTGGCCCACACACACTGCCCCTGACCAAGACACACTGCCCCAACCCACACGCACTGCCCCCTAACCCACACACACTGCCCTCTGACCCAGAGACACTGCCCCCTGACCCAGACACACTGCCCCCGACCCACACACATAGAGCCCCCTGACCCAGAGACACTGCCCCCTAAGCCAGACACAGTGACCCTGCCCCAGTCACACAGTGCTCCCTGACCCAGTCACACTGCCCCCTGACCCAGATACACTGCCCCCTGACCCTGAACCAGACACACTGCCCCCGTCCTGGGCACACTACTTCACCGTGGGACTGAATCATGGAATTGCAGGAAATATAGGTACAGGTTTCAAAAATGTTAATAAAATAAAAGAGGCTGGAGATGAAGTGATGACCTGCAATTGTTTTTAAATTAATGGGTTATCGCGTTACCTTTATTTAATGCGATATCAAAATAATTTACAATCATAATCTTCAGCTTTAACGACTGAGACTTCTTCCTTCGTGCACTTTTGTATTAACTTCTCACTCTGGCCACATCCCAAGTGGCTCCCTCCTCCTTCATGTGGGATAGATCTTGAGTGTGGGTTCATGGACCCTCGAGAAGCAGTTTATGGCAGATCTGGAACAGGAACCAATTGCTTTCTGTAATTCTCTTAGTGTAAAGACCGCCATCTTGTGGCCAATCCAAGAGCTTGCAGAAATTAGCAAAGAGTAAAACTGGATAAGAGATAACCAATCTCCGGAATATGAGTTATAGACTCAAAATGTTTTATTACCCTTCCAGGTGTCTTTTGTGATGGGGACAGGGCCAGCACTGATATTGTTGTGTGATAGCCATCCCAGTATCCTCTACGATTTTTCTACTTGGTGTACATCCCAGAGTAAGGGCATTTTAAATGGTATTTGGGCATGCCATCCTACCTAAGGAAATGCCCAAATTTAAAACGGGCAAGTAGGTATACCATTTTAAACCTTATTATTTTCCCCACAGCCCTCCCCACACCTTGCCAATTTTTGATTCAAGATATGAAAAAGGCCCCAATCTCTGGGCCTTTCCAGATCTGAGAAGATGAATCTCCAGCCCACGTTCAGAGAAAAGGCTGAACAAAGGCCAGGGGCTTGAAGATAGATCGGGAACGGAAAACAACATGAACCATTTTCTTCCTAACCAGAGCACACACATCAGTATCCAGGGAGGATAACCTACTGCTGAGCCTCTTCAGCTGAGTCTATTACCCGTTATTAAATACTATTCTAAACCACATCAACATAGGTAACTACCCACAGAGAATAAAGACTGAGTTACAGCAGAACTATGACCTTCCAAACATCTGTTCAAAATGAGAAATGCAACCTAAATAAGCTGTAAAGTCATTTTTATGGATTAAATGAACTAGGGATCATGTCATCTGCCAGTTTCACTGAAAACAAGTCACAAAAAGTAAGATATAAATTGAAGCTCTTTCCTTACCTTACGAGTTATATTTTTAGTTAACATTATCTCAGCACATTCTAGAATTTAATTAAAATACGTTTTTGTTAAATTATGATTTTCAATAGCATATGTACAGATGATCTGACAAATCTGTGAGTTGCTTACATTTTGCATTGGTTTTATTTTGCTGACACCTACATTGTTAGCTCTTTCATTTCTACTGAGAATTGTCTTCCTCAGAATTCTGCATATAATGATTCATGCTAATTTACCTCCCTCTAAAGCCCAGTCAATGAATAAGGCTTTACTTGATTGCCTCAGTCCACAGCTGGATTAACAAATTTCCTAACATGCCTATTTGTTGATAGCTCGGGGTTAGTTGGAAAACCTTTAATGATTTCACATCCTTAGAAACTGGTCCTCTTCAAATCTATAATTTGACTCGACATAAAGATCAATGAAAAACTGGTAGTTTTTTTTTCTCAAACATGATTTAGATGTGAAGCAAAGTACATAATGCTATGTCAATTAAATCTCAAAATGGAATAAGGTAGACTTCTACATATGAAGGAGTTTAACATGTTCACTGTAAAAAGCAACTTATTGTAGAAAAATATGATGTTGAAGTATTGATTTTAAATACAGTGCTTGTAAGTTCAAGCAGAATTTCCACAATTCGAAATCATAACCCATTCTTTTCTATCTTCAGAGAGTTAGTCAACCTGGAAGACTCTAAGATGGTGGAAACTCATTGGTTGATGTAAATTACAAAAAGTTAGATGGTCTTTTCTCACTTCACATTTATTTTCCTTTTGTTTACTCTTGTAATTAAGGATGGGGTCCAGGTCAAAGATAACAGACAGTTCCAGTCTCTGAACTTACAGAAATTTAACCAAACTAATTACAAACTTAAATTCACAGAACGGTTTAAGTTTTTGAAGTGATGAGATGTTCCAATATTCAAATCAATGGTCATCACAAGGAGAAGGGTTTAAATAGACTTGATTCTCATTTCTTCTAGTCTGTCCTTTATCCTTACTTGAATAAACTGTGGCATGTATACACCTTAATTCTTGCTACAACAGGAAGGTATTTAAAAGACTTATTATCACAGAGAAGGAAACCAATATTTACCTCAAACATAGTTTTCAGAAGCTGTCATTATTTCGAAAGATAACCACTGTCAAAACCCTATAGTTATTGCAATAAATGTCTTTGTATCTATGACGATATGACGTGCGGGCCACAAATCACAGTGGGGCTTTGCCATAAATAATCTTAAGGCTTAACACAGTGGAAAAGCACAGAAAGCTGAAATCTCTGATATGTAAACTGATTTTTTTTAAAGAACATATTCCACTTTTTTTTCAAACTTTCTTTTTGTTCCTCCACAACTAATTCCAACAGAGACAATCAAAAGGATAGAAGCAACCTGCTCCCAGAGTGACATAAGTATTCTTCCCAACAAGAGTAGGCTCAGGAGTTTTGAAACAGTGAACAGAACTTTCCGGATCTTCAGATTGTAGGCAATCATATGCTCAGGAAATTCTTACAAGAGAAGAACAGGAAGAGGGGAAACACAGTCACTTGGACTTTCATTTTAACCATGTTGTTTTCACAGCAAAGAGAAGCAAGAAAGAAGAAATGGAGAGCATAAGATTAATGATGGGACCCTCAGCAGCAATGGTGACCATTAGTAATTCTCCCATTCCCCAGCTCTGCCAACACCATACTCAGCAAACCAAACCAAAGTCATTCAGGAAGAAAAGGAGTTCAGGCAACATCTGAGCATAGGTTGTCATGTGAGCCAAGGAAGCTTCAGGAAGGGAGTCTGGAAGTCAGACGGACACTTTTGACTGAAGGCTAAGCAAGTATTAGGCCTGAACTAAAGAGCATTCAGACTGTAATCTCTGGAAACCTGCAATGAGAAGAAAGATGCTGGGGAAGCATCAAACTCGATAAATTTCCACTCTTTCTAGGCTGATACAAGTTTCTTTCGGCATACCTCTGGGGATATAATCAAAGAAGATTTATAAAGCATGCTGAGAGATTTTCCTGTCGAGCCTCCTGCTGTGATGCTCCCATGTGAGTACGACCAATCAGCTTCTCTGCTGATCTGCCTTCTCCTCTGCCCTACATGTAGATCACAAACAAAGATGTCTCCAAGGGACACTTCTGAATCTATCTAAAAGCTTGAAGCATAAGGTACAAAAATAATATTAACAAAGAGTCAATCCAGAATAAATTTGAAAGTCTTCATCAAAAGCGTATGTTTAAAAGTCCTACTTCAAACTTTTTTGATGCTGTTCTAAGATACATTTTTCCATTTTAAAGTGAGACTGAGATGAATGTAGTAAGAATTTAAAAATGGATTAAAATTTCTAAATCCAAGCACTTCTTTTTGACAGCTTGTGACAATATTATGGCTTTAAGTGCTCTACTGTGTCCTTTATTATTTGGAAGAGAGGTTTTGAGCCAGAGGTACCATTTGAAGCCAAAAAAGGAAACAGCTTGGGGATTTTTGTTTAAACATTGGAATAATGGAAGCAGCATGAATGGGTGGAGTCAGCTCCCGCAGATACAAGGTTTTAGTTTAGTGTTAAATAGTTGTTGGGGCTTTGAAGTTGGCTGTGAAAGCTGTTACATCTCTCTCAGCTCCCACAGAGAAAAGATGGAGGTCTCTCTGCCACCAGAATCAAATGTGAGACAATCTATTTTATCACTTTGCCTTTGCCTGGGGTGTGTTTAGGGGAGGTCACTAAATTGGAAGTTGAGTGATGTATCATTCTGTTAGGTTTTCCACTAGAATTAACATTAAACTAATTCCTCTTCCTTTTGTTTGTATTTTAACTGTAGGGTGTTTGGCTTAATGCCAAGTAGTGTAACCAATCAAATTATGATTCGGAGATGCCGGTGTTGGACTGGGGTGTACAAAGTTAAAAATCACACAACACCAGGTTATAATCCAGCAGGTTTAATTGGAAGCACACTAGCTTTTGGAGTGACGCTCCTTCATCAGTGAGCAAAAGCCCTTCATCAGGAAGGGCTGCTTCCTGATGAAGGGCTTTTGCCCGAAACGTCGATTCTCCTGCTCCTCGAATGCTGCCTGACCTGCTGTGCTTTTCCAGCACCACTCTGATCTAAACTCTGGTTTCCAACATCTGCAGTCCTCACATTTGCCTGTATCTGAAGGGGGTTTGGTCTGGTCCAGAAGAAGCTACATTCTTGTGAGCACTGGAAACACAACACCTGGTCCACAGTAATTCAGGGCAGAATAGAAACTCCAAGATGGCTGCAATGTAGCAGTGCTGTGTTCAAGCTCCTAGTCCAGGGATTATCTTCTTCCGTCTGCTTTCTTTGTTTCTTTTTTTCTGCTTTTCTTCTTTTGCTTTGATTTTTCTTTTTTCTTCAACTGCGAGCCAGCAGTGTGGAGAGAACAGAGAGGGACTCGGCAGTACAGAGGAGAGAGAGAGAGAGGGATCTGGCAGTGTGGATGGGAGGGACAGGGACATGGCAGTGTGGAGGGGAGAGAGAGGGATCGGGCAGTGTGGAGGGGAGAGACAGAGATCTGGCAGTGTGGAGGGGAGAGACAGGGATCTGGCAGTGTGGAGGGGAGAGACAGAGATCTGGCAGTGTGGAGGGGAGAGAGAGAGATCTGTCAATGTGGAGGGGAGAGAGAGGGACCCGACAGTGTGGAGGGGAGAGAGAGGGACCCGACAGTGTGGAGGGGAGAGACAGTGATCCAGCAGTGTGGAGGGGAGAGACATGGATCTGGCAGTGTGGAGGGGAGAGACAGAGATCTGGCAGTGTGGAGGGGAGAGAGAGGGATCTGGCAGTGTGGAGGGGAGAGAGAGGGATCTGGCAGTGTGGAAGGGAGAGACAGGGACCTGGCAGTGTGGAGGGGAGAGATAGGGATCTGGCAGTGTGGAGGGGAGAGAAAAAGGGATCTGTCAGTGTGGAGGCAAGAGACAGAGATCTGGCAGTGTGGAGTTGACTGAGAGGGACCTGGCAGTGTGGAGGGGAGAGGGAGAGGTATCTGGCAGTGTGTAGGGAAGAGAGAGGAATCTGGCAGTGTGGAGGGGAGAGATAGGGATCTGGCAGTGAGGAGGGGACAGACACAGATCTGGCAGTGTGGAGTGGAGAGACAGAGATCTGGCAGTGTGGAAGGAGAGAGAAAAAGGGATCCAGCAATGTGGAGGGGAGAAAGAGAGGGACCTGGCAGTGTGGAGGGGAGAGACAGGGATCCAATTGTGTGGAGGGGATCTGGCAGTGTGGAGGAGTGAGAGACAGGTGGATCTGGCAGTGTGGAGGGGAGAGAGAGGGAGCTGGCAGTGTGGAGGGGAGAGACAGGGATCTGGCGGTGTGGAGGGGAGAGAGAGAGTCATGGCAGTGTGGAGGGGAGAGAGAGGGAGCTGGCAATGTGGAGGGGAGAAGCAGGGATCCAGCTGTGTGGAGGGGAGAGTCAGGGAACTGGCAGTGTCGGGGGGAGAGTCAGGGATCTGGCAGTGCAGAGGGGAGAGACGGAGACCTGGAAGTGTGGAGGGGAGAGAGAGGGATCTGGCAGTGTGGAGGGGAGAGACAGGGATCCCAGCAGTGTAGAGGGAAGAGAGAGAGATCCAGCAGTGTCGGGGGGAGAATCAGGGATCTGGCAGTGTGGAGGGGAGAGAGAGATCTGGCAGTGTGGAGGGGAGAGACAAGGATCTGGTAGTGTGGGGGGGAGAGAGAGAAAGCCATTAAAGATGGCGTCACTATCATGGTCGGCCTGTCTGCTCCAGGATGGTTGTGTTCTCCCTTTTTTGTCTCTCTCTATGTCCTGTCTTTTTTACTTGCCCTCTGAAATTCTGGAGAGAGAGGCAGGAGTAGTGATGGCATCGTGGAGAGCCTGGAACAAGCTGTGGGCTTAGAACGGTGTTGGTTGGAGGTCTAGGTGTGGGGAAGAGGCTGTGGGCCCAGAGTAGTGTTGGGTGGACATCTGGGTGCAGGGAAGAGGCTGTGGGCTGAGAGAGGTGTTGGTGGAGGTCTGGGCCCAGAGAAGAGGCTGTGGGCCCGGTATGGTGTTGGGTGGAGGTCTGGGTGCGGGGAAGAGGCTGTGGGCCCAGAGAGGTGTTGGGTGGAGGTCTGGATGTGTGCTGGCAGTTGGAGTAGGAGGAGCAGCTGCGAGAATCAGTGGCATGATGGGAAGGTAATTTTTAAATATAGAAACTTACTCTGGAGTTTCAGGTACATATTTTGGCAGCGGCCAAATCCCGAGACACTACACCACCCCGAAGCAAATAAAATGACTCTCGTG
This sequence comes from Chiloscyllium plagiosum, assembly GCF_037043375.1. Lineage (NCBI taxonomy): Eukaryota > Metazoa > Chordata > Chondrichthyes > Orectolobiformes > Hemiscylliidae > Chiloscyllium > Chiloscyllium plagiosum. The sequence goes on from NW_028270155.1 coordinate 44,660,835, forward strand.
AGTTGCAAAGGTAAGGCTTTTCAATTGATATTTCTTGTGTTTTGTGTGATTGATTAAAAGTTTACTATGAGTTGGTTAGTTGAATAAGACCATAGAGAAGTACTAACGATTGTTTAACTCATAAATTTGTATAAATTAATTAAATAAGTAGAAATGGCTGGACAGGTGATGTGCTGTCGCTGTATGATGTGGGAGCTGGCTGATCCCATTGTGAATGGCAGTGACCACATCTGCAGCAAGTGTTGGTTGCTGGGAGAACTCCGGCTCAGAGTTGATGAACTGGAATCTGAGCTTCAAACACTGCGGCACATCTGGGAGGGGGTAGAGTTACCTGGACGCTTTGTTTCAGGAGGCAGTCACACGTGGTAGATTAAGTAATTCAAATTCAGTCAGTGATCAGGGACAACTGTAAGTGAGGCAGGTAGGGGGATCCTGAGTTCAGGAGTGGAGGAGCCTCAGCCCTTGACCTTGTCCAATAGATATGAGATACTTGCTCCCTGTATAGATGAGGGAAAGGGCTGTGGACAGGATGAGCCAGCTGACCACGGCACCATGGTGCAGAAGGCCATTCAAGAGGGGGGAGCAAAAGGACAATGGTAGTTATAGGGAACTCAATAATTAGGGGGATGTATAGTATCCTATGAAAGTAAGATGGGGAGTCCCGCATGGTGTGTTGCCTGCCTGTGTAAGAGTGCAGGACATCTCCGACCAGCTTGAAAGGATATTGGAGCGGGAGGGGGAGGATCCAGTTGTTGTGGTCCACGTTGGCACTAACAACGTAGGCAAGGCTAGGGTGGAGGACCTGTTTTGGGGACGGTCAAGCAATAGGAAGGAAACTGAAGAACAGGTACTCAAGGGTCATAATCTCTGGGTTACTGCCTGAGCCACATGCTAATTGGTATAGCAATAAGAAAATTAGGGAAGTAAACATGTGACTACGAGATTGGTGCGGGAAAGAGGGATACCATTTCATGGGACATTGGGATCAGTTTTGGAACCGGGGGAGATCTGTACCGATGGGACGATCTCCACCTGAACCGATCTACAACCAATGTTCTGGCAAAAAGGATAAATAGGGTGGTCACTAGGACTTTAAATTTGTGAGTCGGGGGAGGGGGAAGGGAAAGCAACAGGGAGTATGGAGTCAAGTAGAAAGACAAGCAGCAGGTTAGCATGTGTGCAGGGTTAAAGTTCAAGGCAGGCTAGGAATGTAGCAAAAATGAAGGATAACTTAGGACATATTATTAGAGATGTTGGAAATCATGAGGATAAGAAAATTAGCTTTAAGGTGCTATACCTGTCGTAACAAAGTAGATGAATTAACAGCACAATTCATCGTGAATGATTATGATTTGGTTGGCATCACAGAGATGTGGTTGCAGGGGGTTCAGGACTGGCAGTTAAACATCCAAGGATTTACAACTTCTCAAAAGACAAGGAGGTAGGCAGAGGGGGTGGGGTTGTCCTGTCAGTTAAGAATGAAATTAAATCGATGGCATGAAATGACATAGGGTCGGATGATGTGGAGTCTGTGTGGGTGGAGTTGAGGAACCACAAAGGCAAAAATACCACAATGGGAGCTATGTACAGACCTCCCAGCAGTGGTCAGGACCAGGGGTGCAAGATATACCAGGAAATAGATAGGGCATGTCAGAAGGGTAAGGTCACGGTGATCATGGGGGACTTCAATATGAAAATAGACTGGGGAATAATGTTGCCGGTGGATCCAAAGAAAGGGAATTCACTGAATGCTTACAGGATGACTTTTTGGAACAACTTGTGATGGAGCCCACAGAGGATCACGTTATTCTGGACTTAGTGCTATGTAACAAACCAGACTTTATAAAAGATCTTAAAGTAAGGGACACTTAGGAGGCAGCGATCATAATATGATAGAGTTCAGTCTGCAGTCTGAAAGACAGAAGACAAAATGTAATGGGATTTCAGTTAAATAAAAATAATTTCAGGGGCATGAGAGAGGAACTGACGAAAATCGACAGGAAGCAGAGCCTAATGGGGAAGACAGTAGAGTAACAATGGCAAGTGTTTCTGGATGTAATTGAGGACACAGTACAGAGGTTCATCCCAAAGAAAAGAAAGATTACCGGGGTGGGGGGGGGGAGGTGAGGTGGGGAGGGATTAGACAACCATGGCTGACGAAGGAACTCAGGAAATGTATCACAGAAAAAGAGAGAGTCTGTAAAGTGGCCAAGAGCACTGGGGAAATCAGAAGATTGGGAAGACTACAAAAACAAACAGAGGATAACAAAGAGAGAAATAAGGAAGGAGAGAATCAAATATGAAGGTAAGCTAGCCAGCAATATTAGAAATGATAGTAAAAGTTTCTTTCAATACATAAGAAACAAGCAAGAGGGAAAAGTAGAAATTGGGCCATTCCAAATTGATGCAGGAAGGCTAGTGATGGAAGATAAGGAAATAGCTGAAGAACTTAATAAATACTTTGTGTCAGTCTTCACAGTGGAAGACATGAGTAATATCCCAACAATTAAGGAGAGTCAAGGGGCAGAGTTGAGTATGGTGGCCATTACAAAGAAGAAAGTACTTGAAAAGCTAAAAGTTCTAAAAATTGATAAATTTCCTGACCCGGATGGGCTACATCCTGGAGTTCTGAGGGAGGTGGCTGAGGAAATAGCGGAGGCTATTTGTAATCTTTCAAAAATCACTGGATTCAGGGAAAGTCCCAGATGATTGGAAAATCGCTGTTGTAACCCTGTTGTTCAAGAAAGGCTCAAGATAAAAGATGGAAAATTATAGGTCGATTAGCCTAACCTTGGTTGTAAGTAAACTCTAGAATCCATCATTAAGGATAAGATTTCTAAATTCTTGGAAGTGCAGGGTCGAATTAGAACAAGTCATATGGATTTAGTAAGGGGAGGTCGTGCCTGACAAACATGTTAGAATTCTTGGAAGATGTAATAAGTAGGTTAGACCAGGGAAACCCAGTGGATGTGGTCTACCTAGACTTCCAAAAGATCTTTGATAAGGTGCCCCACAGGAGGCGGCTGAGTGAGGTGAGGGCCCATAGTGTTCAAGGTGAGCTACTTACATGGATTGAGGATTGGCTGTCTGACAGAAGGCAGAGAGTTGGGACAAAAAGTTCTTTTTCGGAATGGCAGCTGGTGACAAGTGGTATCCGCAGGGTTCAGTGTTGGGGCCGCAGCTGTTCACTTTATATATAAATGATCTGGACGAAGAGACTGGGGACATTCTGGTGAAGTTTGTCGATGACACAAAGTTAGGCGGACAGGCAGATAGTTCTGAGGAGGGGGAGGCTACAGAAAGATTTAGACAGTTTAGGAGAATGGTCCAAGAAATGGCTGATGAAATTCAATGTGAGCAAATGCGAGGTCTTGCACTTTGGAAAAAAGGACACAGGCACGGACTATTTTATAAACGGTGAGAAAATTCATAAAGTCGAAGTACAAAGGGATCTGGGAGTGCTAGTACAGGATTCTCTAAAGGTTGACTTGCAAGTTGATTCCGTGGTTAGGAAAGCATATGTAATGTTGTCATTTATCTCAAGAGGGCGAGAATGTAAAAGCAGCGATGTGCTACTGAGACTTTATAAAGCTCTGGTTAGGCGCCATTTAGAATACTGTGCCCAGTTTTGGGCCCCACACCTCAGGAAGGACAAACTGGCACTGGAGCATGTCCAGCGGAGATTCACACGGATGGTCTCTGGAATGGTAGGTCTAACAAATGAGTAACGGCTGAGGATCCTGGGATTGTGTTCATCAGAGTTTAGAAGGTTGAGGGGGGATCTAACAGAAACTTACATGGCTTAGAAAGGGTGGACACTGGGAAATTGTTTCCATCAGGTGGGGATACTAGGACTAGTGGGCACAGCCTTAGAATTAGAAGGGGCCAATGTAGAACAGAAATGAGGAGACATTTCTTCAGCCAGAGAGTGGTGGGCCTGTGGAATTCATTGCCATGGAGCGCAGTGGAGGCCAGGATGTTAAATATCTTCAAGGCAGAGATTGATAAATTCTTAATCTCGCAAAGAATTAAGGGATACAGGGAGAGTGCGAGTAAGTGGCGTTGAAATGCCCATCAGCCATTGCTGAATGGCAGACTGCACTCGATGGGCCGAATGGTCTTACTTCCACTCCTATTCCTTATGGTCTTATGGGTGGAGATCCAGGTGTGGGGAAGAGACTGTGGGCCTAGAACAGTGTTGGGTGGAGGTCTGGGTGTGGGGAAGAGGCTGTGGGCCCAGAGTTTTAGTTGGAGGTCTGGTGTGTGGAAGAGGCTGTGGGCTTGGAGCAGTGTTGGGTCGAGGTCTGGGTGTGTGGAAGAGGTTGTGGGCTTGGAGCAATGTAGGGTAGAGGTCTAGGTGTGTGGAAGAGGCTGTGGGCCCAGAGCAGTGTTGGGTGGAGGTCTGGGCATGGGGAAGAGGCTGTGGGCCCGGTATGGTGTTGGGTGGAGGTCTGGGTGTGGGGAAGAGGCTGGGGCCTGGTACGGTGTTGGGTGGAGGTCTGGGTGTGGGGAAGAGGCTGTGGGCCCGGTACGGTGTTGGTGGAGGTCTGGGTGTGGGGAAGAGGCTGTGGGCCCGGTACGGTGTTTGGTGGAGGTCTGGGTGTGGGGAAGAGGCTGTGGGCCCAGAGTGGTGTTGGGTGGAGGTTCAGGTGGAGGGAAAAGGCTGTGGGCCCAGTACGGTGTTGGGTGGAGGTCTGGGAGTGTTGAAGAGGCTGTGGGCCCGGTACGGTGTTGGGTGGAGGTCTGGGAGTGTTGAAGAGGCTATGGGCCTGGAGCCAACGTGGTGAGATCTGTGGCGTCAAGAGCAGGAAGCCCAAGGTTTCCCAGAGAGTGGGCCAAAGCGGAGGAGATCAAGCCCTTGCAGGGTTTGCACTGAAGTAAGACTGTTGAACATTTACCTTGAGAATCAGAAACAGTGTGGAAACAGGCACTTCGGCTGATTAAGTCCACACTGACCCTCTGAAGAGTAACCCACCCAGACCCATACTCCTGACTAATGCACCTAACCCACATATCCCTGAACACTATGGGCAATTTAGCATGGCCAATTCAACAAACCTGCACATCTTTGGACTGTGGGAGGAAACCTTGAGCACCCGGAGGAAACCCACGCAGACACGTGGAGCAGGAGGAAACTCCACACCTGAGGCTGGAATCGTACCTGGTTTCCTGGCACTGTGAGGCAACAGTGTTAACCACTGAGCCACCATATATTTTTCCACATAATACTAGGAAGGAGTGTAATGTTAACTTTTAACTTTGTATTTTTTAACTTATTCTAAGAACAGCGGGAATGCTTTAGTTTTAACTTTGTTTCTCTATGTTGTGACTTGCACCTAAGTTTTGTGTCTATGTATTCAAGATGGCCCATGTGTGGTAACTTTCACTATATTCCTGTAGTTCTGTACTTGACTACACATGACAATAAAGTTTAGATGAGACAAAAGGATCTAAACTTTCTGGATCCACTCTTCTATTCAAATTCTTTTGCCTCTCCAGCTTTCTCGCTATGATCTCATAAGCACGAGAGCGGAACATCTCAGAGACACCCGCATCAATCAACCAAATCGCCCAGTGGCTCAACATTTCAACTCCCCCTCCCACTCTGCCGAGGATATGGAGGTGCTGGGCCTCCTCCACCGCCGCTCCCTCACCACCAGACGCCTGGAGGAAGAACACCTCATCTTCCGCCTCGGAACACTTCAACCCCAGGGCATCAATGTGGATTTCAACAGTTTCCTCATTTCCCCTTCCCCCACCTCATCCTAGTTTCTAACCTCCAGTAACTCGACCTGTCCGGACTTGTCCGACCTGCCCAGCTCCTTTTCCACCTATCCACTCCACCCTCTCCTCCCTGACCTATCACCTTCATCTCCTTCCCCACCTACCTATTGTACTCTATGCTACTCTCTCCCCACCCCCACCCTCCTCTAGCTTATCTCTCCATGCTTCAGGCTCTCTGCCTTTATTCCTGATGAAGGGCTTTTGCCCGAAACATCGATTTTGCCTGTCCTCGGATGCTGCCTGAATTGCTGTGCTCTTCCAGCACCACTAATCCAGAATCTGGTTTCCAGCATCTGCAGTCATTGTTTTTACCTCGGTGGCTCACTCAGCCATTCCTGTACTAATATCACCATCTGGTGGTCTGAAGTAGGTACTGCAAATGGCAGTAATTTGAAGGCAGCAGGTTAACTGGTTTAATACTTTTCAATTTGTGGCTGAACATCTCGTAATTTCCATCTTCATCCCTTATTTAATAAACCATTATCTTTCTTCCCTTGATAAATATTTATACATTGCAATAAATCATGAAGTTCAGCCTGTATTCATTGAGTCACAAGGTGAGATATCAAAACAAGGACGCATCTCCTTTCTAGGAGAAAGTGAGGTCTGCAGATGCTGGAGATCAGAACTGAAAAATGTGTTGCTGGAAAAGCGCAGCAGGTCAGGCAGCATCCAAGGAGCAGGAGAATCAACGTTTTGGGCATAAGCCTGAAGAAGGGCTCATGCCCGAAACGTCGATTCTCCTGCTCCTTGGATGCTGCCTGACCTGCTGCGCTTTTCCAGCAACACATTTTTCAGCCCATCTCCTTTCTGCCGATAAACTCATAAGATCGTCATGCTACGATTTGAAAAAGTGTAAGGAATTCTTCTTGTGGGGAATATTCCTCCTTCAACAATATCCTGCATTTACATAGCATGATGGCTCCAGATGTCCTGGAGTACTCACCGCTTTGTGAAGGTGATAGATTTTAAAGAACATCTTTTGGTAAGAAAGAAGCCACAGATTGATGGGGTGTAATTCTCCACTTTGATGCCTCAATTGTTGAAGGCATAGTAATAAAAAGTGAAATGATTAAATTAGAGGATATGTAAGAGGTCAAACTGTAGTATACAGAAATCTCAAATCGTTGACTTCAGAAAGAAAAGAGGAGAACCTGCCCCCACCTATATCAGTGGAACTGAGGTTGAGAGGGTGGAGAGTGTCAAGTTCCACGGAGTGACAATAACCAATAAGCTGTCCTGGACTTCCCATGCAGGTGAGATGGTCAAGAAGGCACAACAACCTTTTCTCCCTCAGGCAGCTCAGGGAATTTGGCCTGACCATAGGTTTGGAGGAGGTTGTGGAGATAGGATGGGTTGAGGTTTTGCAGAGCTTTTAGAACATGAGCTAAAATTTTAAAATGTACGCATTGTCAGAGCTGGAGCCAAGATAGTCAATGAGCAGAGTGGTATTGGCGGGGAAGAGATCGAGTGCAAAGTGAATTGGGGGCAGCAGTGTTTGAATGATTGTAACTTTTGAAATGGGTGGGAGATAGCAGTCTAGCCAGGAAACTGTTTGGAAAGTCAAAGGTAAGAGATAACAGCATGAATGAGTGCTTCAGAAAAGTCAAAGCTGAGGCAGAGTCAGAGTCGGTAATGTTCTGGAGTTGTCAGGAGGCAGTCCCAGGCATGGAGCAGATATATGGTCACAAGTTCATCTCAGAATCAAACATGAGACGTTGGCTGCAAACTGATCTTCAAAAATTTGCCAAGACTCGAAACAGTGATCAGCTTTAGGTAGAAATAAGGACAAGGACTTTAGCCTCCCCAACGTCTCTGTTCATCCAATTGGACTAGGAGTCTGACATGTCAGAGCTATTGGAAGGATTGAGAGAGAGGCGGGTGATATGGAGCTGAATGTCAGCAGAGGCAGGGGCAGGACCAACTTAAAGTTTCCTATGGGCATTCCTGCTCCTCTCAATCAAACAAGGAAGTAATAATCTCCATTTTAGGCATTTCCTATTTGGTGAATCAGGCAAGGAAGCTAAGGTAACTGCACTTCCTCTACAATAACACTCAATACTGGAGTCCCCCCACCCCGCCCCCAAAGGGTGGGTCCTCAGCCCTCTTACTGCACTCCCTGTACACCCATGATTGTGTTGCCAAATTCCAAATGAATGCCATCTACACGTTCCCTGGCGACACCACTGTAGTAGGATGGATAGACAACACTGACAAGTCAAAATACAGAAGGGAGATTAGAGGGCTTGGTGCCACAGTGCAATGGGAACAACCTCTCTCTCAATGTCGGCAAAACTAAAGAACTGATCATTGACTTCAGAAAGAAGGAGGAGAACACACCCCCCACCTACATCAATGGAACAGAGGTTGACAGGGTGGAGAGCGTCACGTTCGTTCGAGTGATGATCCCTGGTGGCCTAGTGGTTAGGATTTGGTGCTCTTGCTGCCATGGCCTGGGTTCGATTCCCAGTCAGGGAATTTAGTTTGTGGCAGCACTGTGACTCAGTGGTTAGCACTGCTGCCTCACGGCACCAGGGACCCCGGTTCAATTCCAGCCTCGGGCGACTGTCTGCGTGGAGTTTGCACGTTCTCCCCGTGTCTGCGTGGGTTTCCTCTGGGTGGTCCGGTTCCCTCCCACAGTCTAAAGATGTGCCGGCCAGATGAATTGGCCATGCTAAATTGCCCAAAGTGTTAGGTGCATTCGTCAGAGGGAAATGGGTCTGGGTGGGTTACTCTTCAGAGGGTCGGTGTGGACTTGTTGGGGCGAAGGGCCTGTATCCACACTGTAGGGAATTTAATCTAATCTAAAAACCAGCAACTGTCCTGGACTTCCAATGTTGATGCAATAGTCAACAAGGCACAATGCCTCTTCTTCCTCAGGCAGCTCAGGATATTTGGCATATCTATAAGGACCATCTCCAACTTCTACAGATGCACCATTAAGAGCGCACTGTCTAGGTGCGTAACAGCTTGGTATGGCAACTGCTCTGCCCAGGACTGTAATAATTACAGAAGATGGTGTGTACAAACCAGACCATCATGGAAGCCAACCTTCAATGGACTCCATTGACATAGCTTGCTGCTGCGGAAAGACTGCCAACATCATCAACCTCTTCTGTCATGCAAACAAAACAGATGCCTGAACACATGCACCAGCAGGTTCAGGAATAGCTTCTTCCTGGCTGTTATTAGACTGATGAATGGAATGTCTATCCTCAAATAATGCCGATCTTGCTAACATTGATCTTGCACGTCCTGTGTAATGTAACCAGTATGCCTCTATCTGCCTTTTTGATCTGTATATCCTTGTCTACGATGATCTGATTGTACTGCTTGTAAACAAAGCTTTTCACTGTACCTCAGTACCACGTGACAATAAATTGATCAATCAGTCAATCACTTCTCAATTCAAACCTAAAACAAAAATAGTACTTAGATCACAATGAGGCGTTGATGCTTAATCATTGTATTTAAAGAAAATTTTCACAAGGGTAAGACAGTGGCACAATACAATCTATCAGCTACAATTGTGTGTGGGCCCCACAGACAGTTCCCATTTAGCAGGCAAGTTTAAAGTGAGTGTTTTAGTTTATCCCTTTGGCACTTACATCCCACTCAAGTGTTCGGAGGCTTTCCACTTTGCTGGCATCACAGACTTATAGTCAGGAGAATGCAGATGTTTGTGCTCTGTCAGCATTTACTTGTAGCTCTGCTGTCTTATTGTCAGGAAAAACAAGATTCTAACGCGTGCAAAAAAAAGCAGAATAATTGCATGTGAATTTTAAAATGCAGACACAAGAAATATAGTTTTCTTATGCTTTTTAAAAATTTATTTGTTTTCCTGGCTGAATCATTTTCAATATTTTGTTTTGATTTCATTATTTGCTGCTGTTTTGTTAATCCTGTGTGGTTTTGTCCCCTTTTACCCTATTTGTTTTCTGCATTTTATTCTCCCTCTTCCAATTTACTCTGGCTAAGGTTCCATTCTTGCTGATTATATTTCAGATGTTGTACATTTTTCATGCTGGTGCTTTATTCCTTGTTTCCAAGAACCTTTCATCTTGCACCATTACATTTTTCCGATCAGTTTTACACACTAGAGAAATCGGTAACAGCAGCGAGAGCGCAGAGAGCAATGAGAAAGCAGGGACCAATGAGAGGCAAACATGCTGGGTAACATAGAACAGGAGCCAGACGAAGTGGGACTTCAAAGGAAATACAGAAAGCCAAGTACAAAATGCAGTCATCTAAAGAGGAGACAGAACAAACATGCACACAAACACCTAAATGTCTATCACATTTTTCTCAACCATAAGTGAGCGCTTTAATCATTACCAGTGCTCTGTATATTCAGTTTGCACACAATTTACAGTGTGCTTGCTTCAACGACCATTCTTTGCATACTGCATTCAAACCAGGTTTGACTTTATAAAATATAAGGGACAAAAATGATTAACCCCTTAAAAGAGGGCAGGGCAATGAATCATGGCCATTCTTTCTAATGCAGGTAGTGTGCAGACAAGGCTGGCATCTTAGAGATATCTGTTCCTACTGCAAACCAAGCTACACTTCAAAAAGATGAGGTGTGTAAGCATTTTGTGTGTGTGTGTGTGTGTGTGTGTGTGTGTGTGTGTGTGTGTGTGTGTGTGTGTGTGTGTGTGTGTGTGTGTCTGATCTATTTGCTTCCTTTGTGGGACTGCTTTTGAACTAATAATGAGATGTGGTTTATTATCGTAGGAATACAAGATATACACATACGATTCTATAAAAGCCGTCTTTCCCTCTAATTTCCCAAGTAATCTTACAGTTTTTAAATGCCAATGTTCTCTGGTCTAAAATCAGCCTTAGAAGCACAAGATGGTAAGGATGTTTATACCACTCTGTTTCCAGCTGTTCGAACTAAAGTTGAGGCTCTTCTCCCTGCTCCCAAGATTCCTACGTCTTGCTGCTAATATAAGGGAACCCCCACATCTGAGTGGCTTCCAGTGAATAATTTTCCAGGTCATTCCCAAGTACAGTGGCTTACTATTATTTAGTAACAACTGTTTGGCAATCCAAGATGGTGCTAGAAGTAGGAGCCCACTTCCACCTGCTTTCTTTGCTTCTTTCTTTTGCTTTTGCTCTTCTCTTTTACTCTCTTTCTTTTCTCTTTTTCTCTCTTTGGAGGCCTTTTCCGCGTCTCCAGCAGGGCGAAAGTGTGTCTGGCCTCCTGAGCATGTACGGTAGCAATGATAGGAGCCAGTTCCTCAGGGACAATAGGCCCAGTGTGAAGAAGAGTGAGCCCTTGAAGAAGCTCGCAAAGGAAGCGAGTGTGAGCCCAGCGGCGAGAGATGGTGCTGAAGCACGGCGACTTTGACATTAGCAGCTCCAGCACACGACTCCAGGCAGTGACAGTGGCACCGATCTTCAAGATGGCGGTGAGGGCAGGGCACCTCCGTGGTCTTCTGCAGTGACTGTTGGTCAGCTGCAGCAATGCTGTCAGCCTGAATCAGTGCTCCTAATAAATCAACAGGGAAGTGTGACATGGTAGGCATGAAACAGTACTCCTAATGAATCAACAGGGTGGTGTGACATGGTAAGCCTGAATCATGTACTCCTAATGAATCGACAGGGCGGTGTGACATGGTAGGCCTGGATCAGTGCTCCTAATGAATTGACAGAGTGGTGTGACATGGTAGGCCTGAATCAATATTCCTAATGAAACAACAGGGTGGTGTGACATGGTAGGCCTGGATCAGTACTCCTAATGAATTGACAGGGTAGTGTGACATGGTGGGCCTGAATCAATATTCCTAATGAAGCGAGAGGGCAGTGTGACATGGTAGGCCTGGATCAGTGCTTCTAATGAATCAACAGGGTGGTGTGACATGGTAAGCCTGGTGTGGTGATACTGGTGATGGCCCTGGGGTGGGACTCCTTGAATGACCTGTGATGCCCGGCATTGGTGGGCATGGAGCCCATTGCAGAGAACATCCCCACCCCATGTCGAGCAGAGCACAAAAAGGGAACAGAACTCAGTTTTTACATATACTTTATTTATATCTTAATATCTTCTGTAACTCAAAATGACATCAGAGCGTGGTGATATATTATATTTTCCACTGTATTTATTTGTTAAATACAAATTCTAATAACTCATGCAATTCTATTACATGTAACTCATGTAATTAATGTAATTTGGTTACTCCACGTCAATTGAGTTTCTGTCCTAGGAAGAGTGTTACAAAAGACAGTATTGGACAATGTAATTTCTCTGTTGATTGCACGAACTCTAGGAACCAGGCTGCCTCAAAATTGGGTCCACTGAAACTCTGATCTGTTGTTCCATCCAAAAACCTGCAGTAGTGTCTCATCAACACCTATTCATTAGTCAGTCAAGTGGATAACTTGCAGATCTGTCTGGCTTGATCCAATTTGACATTGAATGCTGCAAGTTTCCTGGCTTAATATCTCAGTTCCTCTGTCTCATTAACAACTATGTAATATTATCAATCAAGATAACTGATTTACATATCTGTCTGGCCAGCCTGATGCAATTCCCAGCATGCCATTCAGTTTCCCATTTTTCCCAGCATGCTGTTCAGTTGCTCAATGTTGCTCTTAGTGCTTTTATAAAAAGAGCTGTTATTTTATTTGGAAAGGACATTCCACTACCTACAGATACACTCTGGCTGCAGCAATGCTGGCAATGTGAGCAGGGAGAATGGGATAAATGGCACAAGAGGATAGAGAGTAGACTTCAAGAGGCTCTAACCCCAGGGCACCAGGAGACCTTAGAGACAGACATTGTGAACAGAATGGAAGCATATAGCTATCGTACTCAATGCATGTGCTGTAGCCCTGAAGGCCTAGAAGCAGTACCACACAAAATCTCATAAACTCTCAAGAATGGTAAAGGTCAGTGAATTTGTTTTCAGATGCCATACCATTAGAACTGAACCACCTGCCTCAGGTTGTGGGGTGCGGTGCACATTTAGGGGAGCATATCGTTAAGTGCCATCAGTCCTGGATAGGATGTGATGCATTGGTCCTGGGACATGTTGGCAGTCTGTAAGTAGCAGTGATCAAGGTCAGATTGTGCCTTGCAGCCTCCCAGTGAATACTATCTGCATGTTTAATCTTCCCTTTGAATAATGAAGCAACCAATCTTTATTTCACCAATCCTTGTGTCCAGTTGTACTTTAACATAAGAATGCAACACCTAGAGCATCACTCAATTCACCAGCTCTCTGGCCAACTATCCCTAACAATGTACACATTACATTCAGAGTTCCACATTAGCAGCCCATATTTCACACTGCTGTAAACCTCATACCCATTCCTCACAGATGGCACACACTGCCGCCAAGCAGACAAGCAGAGTACGCTCATCCCTTTTCCTTCCAGAAAGCTGGTGCCTACCTGGAGTTAGCAGCACAGTGCAACTGGGGACAGCAACGTATGCAGACGCCCTCCCGCCATAATTCGAGTACCCTGGGAGAATCAGAGCTCATGCTAAGACAATCAGAGCTCATGCCCAACCTTCGTTCTCACATCTCCTCACCCCACCATCAATCTGAGGATGATTTAAGCTCTGCCTTCCTGTACCCTCCTTTCTCCTCACTACAATGTTATCTTTGTGCTCTCATTCATTCAGCTTGCAACTTGGTGCAGTGATGTAAGAGACAGAAAAGTGACAAGTGATGTAAGAGACAAGAAAAGTGAACCCAACATCTCTCACCTTCAGACTTATCAATGAAGGATTCAATGAAGGAGTGTGGGAGGACATGCCAGGTCAGGTAACAAGCATTGGCTGAGCTATACCTGACACAAATGAAGCTGTTTGGGTTGTTGAAAGCTAGTCATCTCACTTCCAGAACATTGCTGCAGGAATTCCTTAGTATAGTGCTACACAAGTGTCAGGTAATTACCATTCCCATTGTCCCCTGACATTCAATAGTACTATCATTACTGAATCCTTCACTATCAACATCCTTGGGGTTAGCAGTGACCAGAATCTGAACTGGACTAGCTATTAATTACAGTAATCCTAAATGCAGGCTCAAGGCTTGGAATTCAGTAACTTGTCTTCTAAGTGCCCAAAACTGTCCATCATTCACAAGGTGCAAATCAGGAGCATGATGGAAAATCTCTATTTACCCAGAAGGGTGCAGTTGTGTTGATACTCAAGAAGCTCAACACAGAGCAACCTGCTTGATTGGTGCTCCATCCACTGTCTTTAACATTCACTCCCTTCACCACCGATGTATAGTGGCAGCAGCATGTACAAGGCCCAGCTGGAGCAATGTATACAGACACTTCCACAGCACTTTCCAAACCCAAAACCTCTACTGCAACGAAGGACAAGGGTAGCAGATATATGGGAATACCACCACTTGTAAGTTTCCCTCCACAACATCCTGACTTGGAACTCTATCACCATTCCTTCATTGTCACCAGGTCCCTTGGAGCTTCCTTCCCAACATCATTGTGGTGTCCCTACCCAACGTAGATAGTACCAGGTCAAGAAGGCAGCTTGCTACCACTTCTCAGGGGAAATTAGGAATGGCCAGTTAATGCTGCCACATACAGTGATACAAAACTTCATGAGTGAAAGAAAACAGCCTTGATTCTGACACTGTGTGTAACATGGGGACTAAATTCGAGGCAGGATCTGCACATGTTCAGAATCTGGGAAGAAGTGATCTGTAGCTGGGAGAGAATAATGCAGACAGCAGTTTGGCAGAGGCTGAATGTACACACACATTGCTTGCAAAGGAATCAGATTTGATGGGTATGCACAAAAAAATACCTGGTGCATTGACAGGTCTGCCTGAAGTTTGTTGTCACCATCAAGAATGGAGGAGTCTGGCAACCATTTGACAAAAAGCTTTGTGGGGAACTTGGTCGTTTCCAGTCTCGAAGGAGTGGCAATGCCTGGAGAAGATGCAAATCCAGCGGGGGCATAGTATCTGATGGCCAATGAGTCATCTTCTATTTCTGCACATGCAGAATCCCCCAGTGTCTGATTGCTGTCGGACAAGCTCATACTGATGGCACAAAAGATCACTAAAGCCAGAACTCATCTTATTGCCACATGCCCTAAGGCTTCTGCAGATATCAGTGCACAAAGAGGCATGGAGAGTCTCACAATGCATCCTCAATACATTATTCATAATGTTGAGGCACTGGCCCAGGGGGGTGGCAGTGATTCAAAGGAGCACACACCCGCTGCCCACTCTGAGAACTTCAATGTTTTCTCAAGGACTGATGTCAGCAGAATGGTCTGTAAATCACCGTTTTCCCTCCATCTCTTTTTTTTTTAAAATAGTGGGGTTACATTAGTTACCCTCAATCCACCAGCACTGTTCCAGAGACTATAGGATCTTGTGCCTTGTAGATTGATTTGGGGAGTCAGAAGGTGAGTTTCTGGCTGCAGGATTCTTAGCCTCTGTCCTGCTCTTATTGACACAGCATTTATCTGGCTATTCCAGTTCATCTGGCTATACTCTAATCAATTTAAACCCCTAAGATGTTGATAGTGGGTGTTTTAGCAATGGTGATGCCATTGAATGTCAAGGGAGTGGTTAGATTCTCTCTTGTGGAGATGATCACTGCCTGGCACTCATGTGATGTGAATGATGCTTGGAACTTGTCAGCCGAAGGATGGATATTGTCCAGGTCTTGTAGCATTTGGACATGGACTGCTTCAGTTTCTAAAGAATCACAAATGGCACTGGACATAGTGCAATCATCAGTGAGCATCCCCACTTCTGACGTTATGATGGAGGGGAGGTCATTGATGAAGCAGCTGAAGATGGTTGGGCCTAGGACGCTACCCTGAGGAACTCCTGGAGAGACATCCTGAAGCTGAGATGACTGACCTTTCAAAACTACAACCATCTTCCTTTGTTTCTGGTATGGCCCCAACCAGTGGAGAGTTTTTCTCTTAGATTCCCATTAACTCTAGTTTTTCTGGGGGTCCTTGATGCCACACTCAGTCAAATAGGGCCATGATGTCAAGGGCTGTCACTCTCACCTCACCTCTGGAGTTCAACTCTTTTGTCCATGTTTGAACTAAGGCTGTAATGAGGTCAGGAACTGAATGGCCCTGGTGGAACCCAAACTGGGCGTCACTGAGCAGGTTATTGCACAGCAAGTGCTGTTTGGTAGCATGGTTGACGAGTCCTTCCATCACCTTATTCTCCTGTCAACAACCATATGATCACTGGAGTAAGATCCATATAAGTGAAACCACAAACAAAATGTCATACAGAAAGTTACAAAATATTTTGCTTAGAAAAAGACAGAGTTAACATCAAAAAGTCAGAATTTCATAGTTGCAACACCATTCATGCAAGAAGAAAATGTCATAATTTAATAGGAAACATAACAAAAAAACTCGACTTCCATCTTCCAAATACAGTACTGAACTTTGCAAACCAGTCATTTGGACAATCAGACATGTACTGCACAAACATTCTGAATTTGTGATATCTAATGCTTTTTCAGCAATTCATGCTACGTTCACACTTTATTCCTACAAATCAAATTGAATGAACACAGCACAAGCAATCACAAATATGCACACATGATTTGACCAAAGTTCTCAGATAATCCTCGAGTTTTATGACAATTTGCTCAGAAAGCTTGACCTCCTGCTGATGTCCATATTGTTAGTTCCCTGTTGATTCAATGTCAACTATTTTTATCCCTGAGGGGTCTCAACTTGAATCTTCAATTTAAGACCTTCCAGATCCTTGCTGCCATGGTTACCAGAGTCCTGCTTCCTCCTGAAGAGCAGGTCTTCTCCCTACCTCACTGGGAACAACAACAAATAAATAAATACTGTTGAGTGCTTTTCACACAATCTGATTACTGGTCGCTACAGGTGAGTGATAAATGTTCCTCCGATGAATTGAATCTTTACCAAACCTAAAGCTTTGAATTGTCAAGACAAATATGATCACCAAATTCTGTATATGTTTCTGTAATTGCTGATTAATAGCTCCAAAAAATATGACGAGCCAATAGGATGCAAAATTTACTCATATATAAAGAAATGCGTAAGGGTACAAAATGTATTGTGGTCAAGTGGGATTGAAACATAGATGCAATTCACAATATCAACCAACAACTCTATTGTAGTAGTGAAACTGAGTGAATGGCAGTTCAGTGCCAAGGGAGAAAGGGGAGCTAACTAATTTAAACCAAAGCCAATTGATGACAAATAAATAAATGCAGGGGACCCAACAAACACAATAACAGTACAGGAGCAGCAAAGAACAGCAGATACTATTTACAGGAAGAAGAATTACTGTGAAAAAGGAAAAAAAACTGGTTAGATTACCCAGCACTGACTAAGGCACTGGAAATGACAACAACAACCCCAGCCCTGCAACCCTGCAAAGTCCTCCTCCCTAACATCTGGGAACTAGTGCCGAAAAATGCCAGAGATGTCTCTCAGACTACTCAAGCACCAGCCTGGTGTAGTCACATTCATGGAATCATACCATACACACAATGTTCCAGACAACACCATTACCATCCCAGGGTATGCCCTGTCCCACTGACAGAGTAGACCTTGCAGAGGTGGTGGTACAGTGGTATACGGTTAAGAAGGAGTTGCCCTAAGAGTCAACATTGGCTCTGCACCCCATGGAGTATTATGGCATCAGTTTAAACATGGAGAAGGAAACCTCCTGCTAATTATTACATACTGCCCTCCTTGGCTAATGAAGCACTGAGGATGGTAAGGGTGCAGAATGTGCTCTGGGTGGGGATTTCGATTTCCACCATCAAGAGTGTATGGCAGCAACATCACTGGCGAGTTGAGTCACAAAATACATGGATGCTAGACTGGGTCTGCGGTAAGTGGTGTGAGAACCAACAAGACAGAGCAGTATCCTTGACCTCATCCTTACCAATCTGCCAGCTGCAAATATGTGTGTCCTTGAACAGCATTGGTATGAGTGACCACTGTACCGTCCTTGTAGAGACAAAGTTCCCTCTTCACATGAGAATTCCTTCCATCTTATGTGGCCCTTGCACTTGAAAAAAAGTCCTTCCTCAGTAGTTTAATTGGTATGTCGATGAGACTGTCTAAGAAATCCTCTTTGGAAAAGTCACATTTATGCCCATTGCTATGGCATCTTCCAACAAACTGCTCAATAGGTTCTTATGGCCCGACTTCATCATAAAAGGTTCTTAAAACAGGTGACTAATGAGACAGTAAAGGCTTGGTCTCAATTTTACAAAATTCTGTTGTGGTTCTGTTCGCTGAGCTGGGAATTTGTGTTGCAGACGTTTCGTCCCCTGTCTAGGTGACATCCTCGCTTCTGTGATCTTTCCTCCAGCATTTATAGTGGTTTGAATCTGCCGCTTCCGGTTGTCAGTTCCAGCTATCCGTTGCAGTGGTCGGTATATTGGGTCCAGGTCGATGTGCTTATTGATTGAATCTGTGGATGAGTGCCATGCCTCTAGGAATTCCCTGGCTGTTCTCTGTTTGGCTTGTCCTATTAGTGTTTAGTGTTGTCCCAGTCGAATTCATATTGCTTGTCATCTACGTGTGTGGCTACTAAGGACAGCTGGTCGGGCCGTTTCGTGGCTAATTGGTGTTCATGGATGCAGATCATTAGCTGTCTTCCTGTTTGTCCTATGTAGTATTTTGTGCAGTCCTTGCATGGGACTTTGTACACTACATTGGTTTTGCTCATGCTGGGTATCGGGTCATTCGTTCTGGTGAGTTGTTGTCTGAGAGTGGCTGTTGGTTTGTGTGCTGTTATGAGTCCTAGTGGTTGCAGTAGTCTGGCTGTCAGTTCAGAAATGCTCTTGATGTATGGTAGTGTGGCTAGTCCTTTGGGTTGCGGCATGTCCTCGTTCCGTTGTCTTTCCCTTAGGCATCTGTTGATGGAGTTAGACAGACAATGGGATTGTTCATAGTAACTGAGGGAAGAAGAGAAGAGATGGGGGAGATGTGATAAGGGGGAGTATGAATGGGTGGAAATGGGTTGGCCGGACTGAAAGCAATCCATGTTATGACAGGATCAAAGGTGTGACCATGGGTACCTGCATGGGCCCCAGTTATGCTTGTCTATTTGTGGGGTATGTGGAACATTCTTCGGTCCAATCCTACTCAGGCCCCCACCCACAACTGTTTCTCCTGTACATCAATGACATCATCAGTGCAGGTTCCTTCTCTCGTCTGGAATTGGAAAGGTTTATCAATTTCGCTTCTAATTTCCACCCCGCTCTCACCTTCACCTGGTCCATTTCTGACTCCTTCCCTTGCTCATCATTTCTGCTCCCATTTCTGGGAATAGTCTGTTTACCAGGGGGGTTTCCTCCTGGTATCCCCACACAGTCCAACGATGTGCAGGTTAGATGGTTTAGCCATGCTAAATTGTCATACAATGTCCAGGAATGTGCAGACTGGGGGATTGCAGTTACTGCAAGGTTACTGGGATTGGGTTGGGGTGGGTGGGTCTAGGTGGGATGCTCTTCAGAAGCTTGGTGTGGACTTGATGGGCCAAATGGCCGACCTCTACACTCAAGGGATTCTATAATTCTATGATTCTAACTCACATGGTTACCTTGACAATGTATCTTTACACCCTGCTTCCTGTAAAGACTCCATTTCATTCTCCTTGTTTCTCCATCTCCATCGCAACCGTTCAAATGAAGCCATTTTCCAAAAAGGGGCATCAGTAACATCCACCTTTCTCCTGAACCAAAGATTCCCTACTACTATGGTTGCTAGCAACCTTAGCCATATCTGACTCACTTCCAATACTTCTGCCCTCACCCTTCTGTTCTACAATAGGTCCCCCCTGATCCTTACCCTCAACCCCACAAGCCTCTTCATCCAAAGAATCATAAGCCGCCATTTTTGCCATCTCCAGTTGGATGTTACCATCAGGGACATACTCCCCACCAACCCCCCACCCCCACCATCAGCATTCTACAGGGACCATTGTCTCCAGGACACCCTGGTTCACTCCTTCTGCACTCCCAACACCTCCCCACAGCACCACCTCATGCAATTGCAGAAGATCCAAAACTTGCCAACATACCTCCTCCTTCCTCATTATCCAAGGTCCCCGGACACACCTACCACATGAAGCAGCGATTTATCTGCACTTCACTCAATCTAGTTTATGGTATTTGCTGCTCACAATGCAGTCTCCTCTATGCTGAGGAGATGAAGCGCAAACTGGGTGACCGTTTTGCAGAAGACTTACGTTCTGTCTGTAAAAATGACTCAAAGCTTCCGGTTGCCTGCCACTTCAACACATCACTGCATTTCCTGGCCAACATCTCTGTCTCGGGCTTGCTGCAGTGCTCCAGTGATGTTCAGTTCAAGCTGGAAGATCAGCATCCCATTTTAGACAATAGACAATAGACAATAGGTGCAGGAGTAGGCCATTCAGCCCTTCGAGCCTGCACAGCCATTCAATATAATCATGGCTGATCATTCCTAATCAGTATCCTGTTCCTGCCTTATCTCCATAACCCTTGATTCCACTATCTTTGAGAGCTCTATCCAACTCCTTCTTAAATGAATCCAGAAAGTGGGCCTCCACTGCCCTCTGGGGCAGAGCATTCCACACAGCTACCACTCTCTGGGTGAAGAAGTTTCTCCTGAGCTCTGCCCTAAATGGTCTACCCCGTATTTTTAAGCTGTGTCCTCTGGTTCATGACTCACCCATCAGTGGAAATATGTTTCCTACTGCCAGAGTGCCCAATCCTTTCATAATCTTATACGTCTCAATCAGATCCCCTCTCAGTCTTCGAAACTCAAGGGTGTACAAGCCCAGTCGCTTCAGTCTTCCAGTGTAAGGTAATCCCGCCATTCCAGGAATTGACCTCTGAATCTACGCTGCACTCCCTCAATAGCCAGAATGTCTTTTCTCAAATTTGGAGACCAGAACTGCACACAGTACTCCTGGTGTGGTCTCACCAGGGCCCTGTACAGCTGCAGAAGCACCTCTTTGCTTCTATACTCAATTTCTCTTGTTATGAAGGCCAGCATGCTATTAGCCTTCTTCACTACCTGCTATACCTGCATGCTTGCCTTCATTGACTGGTGTACAAGAACACCCAGATCTCTCTGTACTGCCCCTTTACATAAATTGATTCCATTGAGGTAGTAGTCTGCCTTCCTGTTCTTGCCACCAAAGTGGATAACCATACATTTATCCACATTAAACTGCATCTGCCATGCATCTGCCCACTCACTTAACTTGTCCAGGTCACCCTGTAATCTCCTAACATCCTCATCACATTTCACCCTGCCACCCAGCTTTGTATCATCAGCAAATTTGCTAATGTTATTGCTGATACCATCTTCTATATCATTAACATATATTGCCAGACCTGCTGAGTGTCTCCAGCATTTTCTGTTTGGGGACCCTGCAGCCTTTCGGACTCAGTATCAATTTGAATTATTTTAGAGAATGAACACTGCCTTCCAGGTTTTTCACTCACCCTGATACCCCAGGATGTGCCACGGCATGGACTGTTTTCAGCAAAGCTAAAGCATTTCCACTCACTCACAGTTCCCATGATTGTCTATCTAGCTTTTCTTCTTCCCTGGCCTACTACCAACAATCCCTTTGTCTGCCTAGCTATTTCCGCACCGCACCGCCCCCACCCTGTACTCCATCTCCACCTATTTTCCCATTCATTTTCTACTCCCTCTCCCCCTGTCATGAAGAAAAATATAACTTTTTCTTAGACATTATCAGTTCTGAAGAAGGGTTGCTTGACTCGAACACTAACTCTGTTTCTCTCTACACACATACTGCCAGACCTGCTGAGTGTCTCCAGCAATTTCTGTTCTTATATCAAAGTCAGGATGTTATTTTTCAGTTATGCAGGGCATGAATGAGAAACCATCTTGAATACGCTGTCAAGTTTTACTCTCTTTATTTAAGGGGAGGGATAAATCTATTGAAGGTAGTTCAGAGAAGGTTTACTAGATTGCTACCTGGAAAAAGTGAGGAAGAGGTCTTATGAGGAAAGATTGGGCAGGCTAGGTTTGGTTCATCAGGAATCATGAGGGGCTCCTGCCCGAAACATCAATTTTCCAGCTCCTCGGATGCTGCCTGACCTGCTGTGCTTTTCCAGCACCAATCTAATCTTGCTTTCACTAGAGTTCAGAGAATGAGAAGATGATTTTATTGAATTGTATTGAACTGCCTTGACTAAGTGGTTGTGGAAAGAATACTCTTGTGGGTGAGAGCAGAACCAGGGAACATGTTGAAAGTTATCAGTCTGTGTTTTTGGTCAGAGATGAGAGGACTTTTTTTTTCTTAGAAAGTTGTGCGAGTTTGGAAGCCTCAGAAAGTCATTGAGACAATGTCAATCAATATTCTTAGGGCAGAGGAAGATGCATTCTTGTTATGTAAGGGAATGAAAGGTTATCAGAATGGATGCGAATATAGAATTTGGAGCACAAACAGATCAGCCATGATTGCACTGAATAGCTGAGAAGGCTTAGAGGGCCTACTAATTCATATGCTTGTAGGCTTGCTTGTGTAGGCTCATGAGTTGGAGTCTGTCAATCCTGAAGTTAGTTCTTACTTCAAGCTGGTATTCGAGAATATTTGAGAACCTTTCTGGAATTTTCTGATCATGAATGGAAAGACTGGATGTGTTAACTTTGCAAAACCCTCCAGTGCCAATGGCAAGCAGGATTCTTAGAGTTCTTTTCTCAAGATTAGCTATTGTTTGATTTTAAAGCAGAACTGAATACATTGTTTGAACAGTTGTAATTCAATAGGGATGGCACTGAATGTCCAGTCCATTATGAAGTTCCTGCCATCTATAATAGCACCCTAAAATATCACACTCTACCACCTTAAGCCATCTGCCCCTGAATTCATGTTGATGTAAATGTTAAAAGATCTCCTTCCTTAATAACAAAACCTTTGTAACTGACGTTACGAGAGACTGTTATTTCTTTAGCAATTACTAGAAAATGAGCAAAAGCATTTAGATCTATTTCCATGGTAGTTAACGCCATATTTACAATTCTGTAGTCACAGAAACTGATGCTGTTTCAGTCTAAGGCAGGAATTCTCAGCCAGAAGTCATCAGCCCTTTTATACATCCAAAAGAAGGTTTCCAAAGGTCGATAAAAGCTAAACAGAGAATGCCTTGGAAAATTTGCCTCAGCCTTTTTATGTCTGTGCAATACATCTAGAAACTCATGCTTGACTCCCACAACCAATCGCTTCAGCTAATGACCTGTAAGTGAACTCGCCTCACAGATACAATAGGCCATTATGTCCCTCACACAAATCTTCATCTGGTGCCCATGAAGTTTCATAGTAAAATAACAAAACTAATAAAACTAATGAGTGAGTTTAATTCATTAACTTACTATCGGCAAAAAGATATGTTTTTGTTATGGGATAGGGTAGGCCTGTGGAAATCTTATAATGACAGGTTTGGGAATGAGAGGGGGCAGGAATCAGAAGCTAAAAGGTTAAAACCATTGGTGTGGGCCATTTTACGTAGAAGCCCTTACATACAAATGTAAATGTAATGCATAATAACATTTTGAGAGAGTGGGGTTCACCTATCTGAAAGTGAACAACAGGGAATTCTTTAGCAAACACAGAGAATGCTGGAGAAACTCCGTCAGACTGGCTGCATCTATGGACAGAGAGAGAAGCAGAGTCGACAATGGATTTTTCCTGAAAATATTTGCAAATCCTGCAACTTGAATAATGCAAATGAGAGTAGGAACATTGGGAGCTCAGCTAGCCTGACATGTAAGATACTCTTTGGAGAAAGTAAGGACTGCAGATGCTGGAGGTCAGAGTCGAAGAGTGTGGTGCTGGAAAAACACAGCAGGTCAGGCAGCATCCGAGGAGCAGGAGAGTCAACATTTCAAGCATAGGCTCTTGCTCCAACTGGTACATCAATAGAGGAGATTGTTATAAACCAAGCCAGACCCCTCGAAACATTTCAAGAAGGTAATCCAGACCTTAACTTTGTTAGTTATGTTAAACAGGTGTATGGTGGAAACACCAGGAGAAATGCCGCTGGTCAAACCACTTAGTTTTAAACAAAACAGACTTTATTTACAAGATTACTGAATGAAACACAAACAACAGAAAACAGAATACCGAGTAACTTAGCCTCTCCAAAAGCCCAACAGATCATCCCAATTTAATGGTGTTGCTCCAAATACCTGCAATAATCCCCATAAACACCCCTTGGCACAAAAGGTAAAATCAAACACAAGCTCTTACAGGAGAGAAGTCAGAGAGAGACCTGCTTCTGAGTCCAGCAGCTTTTTCACACTACTGCTAAAAAACCAAACCAAACCAAACCAGAGGAAGCTGAGCTGAGCTTCATTGTACAAATGTTCTTTTTTTTTTAAAACTTGAAAGCCTTCTGCCTGAGGCAGTCTCTGTTAGCTATCATCAAATTGGCCCTAATACCCTTCAACCCCAGACTTTTCAGAGTCTATGTTTTTTACGACCTCACTGGAAAAAAAGCCAAGGACAGCACAACCCTGTTAAGGGAGTGGCTTCATCACAAGGTGAAGAAAAATGCTTGGATACCTAACCCAGCAAGAACACATTTGAAGTGAGGAGATGCTGTAAAGATTTTATAACATCAGAGAGATCCCACTAGAACAAGGAAGCACTAATAAGGGTTATGATCATAGGGAGTCCAGGTGGCAACAATGGCTTTTATTCTGTCCTAGCTATTAATGAAGCTGGCTTAATAATACCCAGATTATGACATAAAAACAATGGATAGCCATACAGTGTGGGATTGCCCCACAGTTGCTTGTTTTGCCAAGCTTCTGGTCAGCAATTCCCACCAATTTTTAATCCGTATGTCAGTCATAACACCCCTTTCAGCCTGACAGCCAGCAGAGAAATGAGCCAGAGTCGCTTTACCTGAAAAAAGTGCAGCTCAAATCAAAATTTAAAACAATGAATTCTTGTTGCTGTCGTGTTTTGTCTGAATTTCAATTTTGTCTGGCATAAATGCAAAGCAACTCCACAATAAGAGAAAGCAAAAAGTTATTTAACTTTATTGTATTTAAAAACAAACCTAAAATGGATACATTCATAAAATAAAGTTACATTTAAAAAATCATATTAATTGAAAATGGTTTTATAATAATTTGTTAAAGGTCAAATCATCTGTCCTTGGCTGCAGGCACCAGATGTGGGGCCACCTGTTCTTCAGCTGTCTTCGGGAATCAACTGTGGTCTCTGACCTGCTTTTGCATTGCTGGTTTGAATTAATATGAGACAAAGCTTCATTTTAATTAGCAGCAGATAGAATTATGGAAAAGGAAAAGGAAAAACAACTCCAAGTATGGAAAACCCAAATTATCCTATGAAAAACTTTTATTTGGAACAGAACAGGGCAATAGAAGTAGGATAACACAGGCCATTTATGCTGACCAGTCATTGGCCATATATTTTTACTCCACTCAGACCTCCTCCTATCTTTCCATGTCTGAATTTATAATCGTAACTTAAGTATTGTGTAGTTTATGCCCAAATCCAAGTGATTCTGCTCATTGAGCTGCAAGGTTCATTTCCAGACATTTCGTCACCCTACTAGATAACATCTTCAGTGGGCCTCAGGCGAAGCAATGCTGAAAATTCCTGCTTTCTATTTATACGTTTGGGTTTCTTTGGATCCTGTGGTGAAGTCACCCCCTTTTCTCAGGGGGTGGTAGATGGGGTCTAACTCAATGTGTTTGTTGATAGGATTCCAGTTGGAATGCCATGCTTCGAGGAATTTTCGTGCGTGTTTTTGTTTGACTTGTCCTGGAATGGAGGTGTAATCCCAGTCGAAGTGATGTCCTTCCTCATCTGTATGTGAGGATACTAGTGAGAGAGGGTCATGTCTTTTTGTAGCTAGTTGATGTTCATGTTTCCTGGTGGCTAGTATTCTGCCTGTTTGTCTAATGTAGTGTTTGTTACAGTCCTTGAACGGTATTTTACAAATTGCATTAGCTTTGTTCATTGCCTGTACAAGGTCTTTCAAGTTCATTAGCTGCTGTTTCAGTGTGTTGGTAGGTTTGTGGGCTACCATGATGCCAAGGGGTCTGAGTCATCTGGCAGTCATATCTGAGATGTCTTTGATGGAGGGGAGAGTGGCTAAAGTTTCTGGACGTGTTTTGTCTGCTTGTTTGGATTTGTTGCTGAGAAATCGGTGGGCTGCATTCATTGGGGACCCACTCTTTTGGATTACACGGTATAGGTGAGTTTTCTCTGTTCTGCATAGTTCCTCTGTGCTGCAGTGTGTGTTGGCTCATTGAAATAATGTTCTGATGCAGCTTCATTTGTGGGTATTGGGATGATTGCTTTTGTAGATCAATATTTGGTCTGTATGTGTTGTTTTCCTGTAGAAGCTGGTTTGAAGTTCCAGCTGTTCGCTCTACTGTGATATCTAGGAACGGCAGTTTGTTGTTGTTTTCCTCCTCTTTAGTGAATTTTATGCCAGTAAGGGTATTATTGATGGTCTTGAAGGTTTCCTCTAATTTGTTTTGTTCAGTGATGACAAACGTGTCATCCACATAGTGGACCCAAAGTTTGGGTTAGATAGTTGGCAGAGTTGTTTGTTTAAGTCTCTGCATTACTTCCTCTGCTAAGAACCCTGATATCGGAGATCCCATCGGTGGTCCGTTGGTTTGTCTGTAGGTTTTGTTGTTGAAGGTGAAGTGTGTGGTAAGTCATAGGTCCACTAGCTTGATGATAATGTCCTTGTTCATGAAGTTAGTGGTGTTTGGTGTATGTGTCTTTGGGTCTTCTAATAGTGTAGTCAGTGTTTTCTTGGCCAAGTTAATGTTGATGGATGTAAACAAGGCTGTTATATCAAAGGAGACCATTATTTCATCCTCTTCTATCTTAGTGTCTTTGATGGTCTTCAGGAATTCTTGGGTGCCGTGGATGGAGTGGCGTGAGTCTTCTACTGAGTGTTTTGGTCTTTGGTGTAGCTCCTTGCCCAATCTGTAAGTTGGTGTTCCAGGTAGTGAGACTATGGGTCTGAGAGGGGACTCTGGTTTGTGAATTTTGGGTAATCCATAGAAGTGTGGTGTGTTGGATCTGTCTGGTTTCATTCTTTGGAAGTCAGTCTTATTTATTTCTCCAGATTTCTGAGGTTTTTGAGTAGGGCTGTGATTCATTTCTCTAGTTGTGGGGTTGAGTCTATCGCCACCTGTTGGTAAGGGTTGGTATCTGTAAGTGGTGCGTTCACTTTTTCAATGTAGTCTCTTCGATTTAAAATGACTGTCAAGTGTCCTTTGTCTGCAGGTAGGATAACAATGTTTTTATTTATTTTAGTCTTTCCAGT
This sequence comes from Chiloscyllium plagiosum, assembly GCF_037043375.1. Lineage (NCBI taxonomy): Eukaryota > Metazoa > Chordata > Chondrichthyes > Orectolobiformes > Hemiscylliidae > Chiloscyllium > Chiloscyllium plagiosum. The sequence goes on from NW_028270155.1 coordinate 44,687,937, forward strand.
GCCTTCCTTTCTTGTGTTTAGAGTGCGTTTCCTTCCTTTGTTCTGCTTAATGTTGGTGTGACTACCTGTCTGATGGTTTGCTATGCTTCTTCTATGAGTTGGTTATCTTTTAGTGTTGTTTCTAATGCTGCTAAGAAATCTTTCTTGTCTGCATTCTTGCAGTTGTAATTTATTCCTCTAACTAAGATGGCTTTTCCAGTGTCTGCTAAGGGTCTGTCCATGCTTCTGCGTTGTCCGTGTTGTTACTTTCACAAACCAATAGCCCCCCCTCAGACCATAGTCTCACGACCTGGAACACCAATTTACAAACTGGTCAAGGCACTACACCAAAGACTAAAATACTTAATAGAAGACTCACGCCACTCCATCCACTCTACCCAACAATTCCTGAAGACCATCAAAGATACTAAGATAGAAAAGGATGAAATAATGGTCTCCTTTGATATAACAGCCCTGTTTACATCAATCAACATTAACTTGGCCAAGAAAACACTGACTATCCTGTTAGGAGACACAAAAATACCACTAACTTCATCAGCAAGGACAGTATCATCAATCTAGTAGACCTATGACTTACCACACACTTCACCTTCAACAACAAAACCTACAGACAAACCAACGGACCACCGATGGGATCTCCGATATCAAGGTTCTTAGCAGAGGCAGTAATGCAGAGACTTAAACAAACAACTCTGCCAACTATCTAACCCAAACTTTGGGTCTGCTATGTGGATGACATCTTTGTTATCACTGAGCAAAACAAATTAGAGGAAACCTTCAAGACCATCAATAATACCCTTACTGGCATAAAATTCACTAAAGAGGAGGAAAACAATAACAAACTGCCGTTCCTAGATGTCGCAGTAGAGCGAACAGCTAATGGGGAACTTCAAACCAGCATCTACAGGAAAACAACACATACAGACTAAATATTGAACTACAGAAGCAATCATCCCAATACCCACAAATGAAGCTGCATCAGAACATTATTTCAATGAGCCAACACACACTGCAGCACAGAGGAACTATGCAGAACAGAGAAAACTCACCTATACCGTGTAATCCAAAAGAGTGGGTCCCCAATGAATGCAGCCCACCGATTTCTCAGCAACAAATCCAAACAAGCAGACAAAACACGTCCAGAAACTTTAGCCACTCTCCCCTCCATCAAAGACATCTCAGAAATGACTGCCAGATGACTCAGACCCCTTGGCATCATGGTAGCCCACAAACCTACCAACACACTGAAACAGCAGCTAATGAACTTGAAAGACCCTATACAAGCAATGAACAAAACTAATGCAATTTGTAAAATACCATTCAAGGACTGTAACAAACACTACATTAGACATACAGGCAGAAAACTAGCCACCAGGATACATGAACACCAATTAGCCACAAAAAGACATGACCCTCTCTCACTAGTATCCTCACATACAGATGAGGAAGGACACCACTTCGACTGGGATCACACCTCCATCCCAGGACAAGTCAAACAAAAACACGCACGAGAATTCTTCAAGACATGGCATTCCAACCAGAATTCTAACAACAAACACGTTGAGTTAGAACCCATCTACCACCCCCTGAGAAAAGGAACAGGAAGTGACTTCACCACAGGAAATAACATCACCACAGGAAATGACATCACAAAAAGAAACCCAAACATATAAATAGAAAGCAGGAATTTTCAGCATTGCTTTGCCTGAGGCCCTCTGAAGATGTTACCTAGTAGAGTAACAAAATGTCTGGAAATGAACCTTGCAGCTCAGTGAGCAGATCTACATCCAAAATCCCAACCTGAGCTACAAATCTTCTCAAAACCTTCCAAGTGTTTATGTTCAAGACTCTCTAATTGAAGAGAAGGCAAGGTCAACAGCTTATTCTGGCATGGGCTTTTATATAACAATGCTTATTACATATTAACACTAAATCATACTCAGAGATATACCAGGTTTCAATTTTGCTGTTAAATTATTGACAGATTATTCCATAAATCTACCACTAAATACAAATTTGTCTATGTCACATGCTTCTGTGTATGTGTATCGAACATGACCAGAATGCAGACTCATACCTAGCTCTCCTATGCCTCTCTCTTCATCTCTTTCTTAATTCTGCACACACTGTGCAATTTATACTCAGTGAAGAGTAGCTCTGTGCCATCACTGCAAAATTGCACCAGCGTCCTAAAGCCCTTCTACAACATATCTTCCAAAGCCATCTTTTTTCCCCATCGCAAACATTTATATAAATTCTCAAATGGGTTACCGACATTTATCATACATTGTACCTTGTATTCCTAACCTTCTCCAAGTCTCTGATGTGGCTGCATGTGTGTTGCTGGTGAATGAGGAAAGTTTATGATAAGACATAGAAACATCTGAGTAAAGTCTGGTAAGCCTTCTTTTTCTCTGCTGGTTTCCGTTAAATAAGCAGTACTTGCTAAAGAGCATCATACTGGTGCAATTGCAAGAATGAATGGGGAATTCAGGTTGTTTTTTATTCTCCATCATTAGCATCAGGATCAGGTGATTGTGTTAATTCTCCATGAAAAGAGTAATGTTGTTCATTGCTATGTAACAAAACATGTTGTTTTGTGGTATTGACCTGTTTTTCAAAGTTCTGGTCTAGGAATAAAAACATGCTGACTTGGTTTAATGCTTGGAATATTCTTTACACTGTAGCACATCTTTCAGAAGTTGTTTTTTTCCTACAAAAATTCACTGCTGGTATAAAGTGTGACAGTTTAGTCTTTGCTGATGTAGAGATTTAGACCCACACCTATGACAAGATACTCGAACACTAGATTGCTTTAGACTAAACATTGATGCTGTCACATATGGTATATCTTTCAGCTGAGAGATCTGTGTCCTTGTGTCAAATGCTGTATTGTACTTTAAGTAGTCAATGCTATCAGTAGAATGTTCTGCATTAAATTAAACTTTTTCTGCATAACCTGTTGAATTACTTTCTAGACTCTGTGTCCATTGCTATTGGGGTTGCTTGTTCCAGAGTTAGATTTTCTTTTGGTTAAAGATGTTCGGTAACTGATTTATCTGACAGACCAGCAATGACCGTGTTGTAAATGATTTCTTATTGTCAGTTTTCACAGTTGCACATTTCTGATAAGATATAGGTCAGTAATGAAGTTTTCTGCATACTATCCTGGGAATTGGTATCTGCTATTGAAGTGTGAGCTTGTCAGTGTTCTAATTGTTCTTGAAATATTAATCAAAACCTCTTAATAAGTTATCTAATATAATTTGTTGTTCATCAATCCGTTGCCAATGTAATACATGACCTGATTTTCTTCCCATGTCCTGAGAAAGTGTGATAGCCTGTTCTGCACTTGCTTTGGTGTACAAACTGACGCTGTTCAGAACTTGGACATTTTGCTGTACACATTCGCCAAATTTCAGATCCAGCAGATGAATCCAAACATTTAATTTGCTGTGGTGGAATGATGGTGTATTGGCTGATTGTTGAATTTGGTTATTACTTTCCTGATCTGGATGACCATTGTTAGGGTTTTAATCACTTTATACTGTCATATTTTGTTGCATTACTGTATTCTGAGTGAATGAAAGCTAGTATGGAACCGATGTTGATATAATGATTGTTGCTGTTGGAAGAAAACAGAAAGTTGTTAAAGTTTCTGTTCTTTAAAATGCTCTCACTAATGTCAAGATATTTCATTTCCAAGATGGCTACAGGATTTCTGAAAAATATGTGAGTAAAAACTTACTCAAGCAGGAGAATCGACGTTTCGGGCATAAGCCTTTTTCTGATGAAGGGCTTATGCCTGAAATTTCAATTCTCCTGTTCCTCGGATGCTGCTGGACCTCCTGTGCTTTTCCAGCACTACACTCTCGACTCTGATCTCCAGCATCAGCAGTCCTCATTTTCTCTCCATTAAGACACAGGATTCAATTATTTTATTGACTATATCAAAGACAACTGCCACTAACATCATTCATATAGAATGATGCATTTCTTGGATCTGAGATTTTTTTGTGTCAAATTTGACATCATATGATCAGATCAGCGTTCTTTCTCTTTGTCTACAATTTGTTGTCTTTTTTAAACCAATTGAAATGCATGAAACATCTTAGTTGCTGAATAAAGATTGTGTTTCAAACTGCTGAGATAATGAAAATTTAACTTTATTGTCAGCAAACTGAAACTTCAAATACCAAAACATGATTTTTATTCCTGATTTAATTAATCAACTCACTTTGAGCCTGTTTCTTCACAGTAGTCTTCAGCTTTTTTTTTTGGTGCTGGCTGGTCTTAAAGCTTTACTGATGATTTAATGTAAAAGTGAAATTTTGAGTTCTGTTCCCAATCGGAGCCTCTTCCCTCCCTGCAACAAATTTCCGAACTTACCTAATACCCCAAGTTAAGCAAGTATTCTGTCTAACAGTGCTCTCTGGACCTAAAATTCATACTAAAAGAATTCTGAACTTAAGCGAAGTGCAAAATATTACCCATTACTTCTCATGCAATTATTAGAAAGGAAGGAATCACTCAAAGTCAAAGGACACCAAATTGCTTTTTTAAAGAAGAGGAAACATGAATGCAGAGAGTTATTGAATAGTGCGATGCAACTGTGCTCGCTACCATCCAGTCTGTTCTTCTGTCTGCATTGTTATAGTAATATGCAAGGGGAAAGGATAGTTTCGCTTCTATCTACAGAGGAAAGAAGAACTGGACAAAGAGCCTTTCCGAGCAATCTTGCACATCAGGACAAAATGATTTGCTGCAGATTTGGCAGCAATCCTCAAAGATCAGGAAAATGGTAGAAGATTGGATTTCATATCCTTTATATTAATGAAGAAAATAAATCATTTTTAAATGGTATGTCAGCTGGAGGGACATCCTCATATTTTGCTGCATAACTGCTCAGAAAAGCACTCACAAGGCATCACAAATTTCCCCCTGCTGTTAAGAAACATCTGGCTTGGCATGGGTAGGATTTTTAAAGATTCTGATAATTACAACCATGGATAAAATCCATTCAGCAGAATGTCTAGCCTGATCCTGGATTTGGCCAGTTTAATATTGAAAAACGTTCTTTTGTAATTCATGGAACATAAATGACTCGTAATTGAAGTGATGGTGAAATCCGTTTAACTCAGTCATTTTATCTTTACATTATGTGGTAGGATGGACCAAGCCTTTAACAACTGAAAAAACAGCGTTTTGTATCTTCACAATGGAAAAACACAGACTGGTGCATTATGATGGGGCTAACTTAGTAAACTAAAATCCTCCATAGAGGTTTATCTCAGAAATGTTTATCCCTTTAATTGTGCACGTCAAATTCAAACTGTTTATTGACAGCTTGCATATAAAAATACCTGGTAAACAAGAAGATTAATTTATTATTTGACACACAATATTTCAACAATAGCAAGTTTTGAATCCTTACAGTGAAATTTAATGTGGATTCTTAATCAATTGCATTTCTTTTAGCAACTAAAATGGAGAGTAATAAATATCATGTTGATGTGTATTCTCAATATAAGTATGGATCTGACAGTGCATTCATCACTCAGCATTCCTTTAATTACAGTCTCCTCTTGAACTGCAAAGTGCAAACACCTTGTCTCCTCTTTCCACTAAGTTGGAAGTGAAGAGAACCTGATATCCAACTCAAGATGAAATGACTGCAGGAGATGCACCCTTAGAGAAATCACCGACATCCCATAGCAATGAAATCCATTTTATTACACTTCAGTCTTCAAAAACCTGACTGGACCCTCCTGCAGGCGCCTGTAATGATGACCTACAATTGACCAGCAGGTTGGTTAGTACATTTCTGCAATCTTGGCCACAAAGCATTTCTGCCAAACAGGTAAGAGTTCACTGTTTAATTCATTCTATAACGCAAACAGAAACTGAACTTAAGAAAAATACTAATTCCTGACTTTTTGTATCCATATTTTGAAACTTTATAAAAAACAATTCTTCTTTCAATTCCATACCTGAGTAAGAATGGACAAATAAACATATTGGTGTTGTCAAACTATTTTCCAAACAAAGCTGTTTATCAATATGGGATTCTGAAGGACACAAATCATCAGTCACAAGCCTCAGTGTGTATCATGTGTAATCAATTCCAGTTAGTTATTGTGTTGCCCAGTACATTACTCAGAATCCCTATTGAGCCAATTCCGTTTCTTATTAGCAAATAGCCAAGAATAATAGACATCATTTCACTGACATGTAATCTCAACATTCATTCTTAAGGAATGCATGCTCACTTTAGCTTTTTGTGCATTTGTTGGCAAACTGTTAAGATGAAAATCAGTGTGTGTGCATTCTGCTCATTGTGAATATTTCGGCTCTTGTTTTCTGACAGCTCATAGATGTTTCTGAAGCAAATTACAGAATCATAGAATGTTCACAGCATGGAAGAATTTGAGCCATCCTGTCCCTGCATCTGCAAGAAAATGATCCCAGCTTCTGTACTCTGTTGATCTATCAATGAAGTCCTTCACTGCTGGAACTATTCTTCTCATTGTTTTTTGCTGTCTCTTCAAAATATTCACATTTCCTAAAGTGTGCCTAGAACTGGACACAATCTCTTCAATTAAGGTGAAACCATTTTCTGTAAAGGATTATCAATATTTTCTTATTTTGTACTCTATGTCCATATCTATGAGGCCCAAGATCCCATATGTGGTTTAACAATTTTCTCAAAAAGCCATGCCAATAATTTATATGGTCTTTTAATGGCTGTACACCACATAGAATTGTATTCTCTGTTCTATACTATCTTTCATTATTCTCCCTACTAATCACTTTACCTGATATGTATCAGCCCATTCCATTAGTCTATGTCTTCTTGAAGTCGATCTCCAACTTCCAAACAATGCACAATACTTGCAAGTCTTTATGCCTTTGATATATGGCTTTCATAGTATTTTACCTTTCACAATATTTAAAGTTCCATAATTTTGAATAGAGTTATTGTCATGAGTGGACTGACAGGAAACACTGCCTGATGTGAACCACAAGGGTGGAGAAAATGAGGTAATGAGAGGCAGAGGAGAATAAAAGCAAATGCAAATGCCAAGCAGGTAATTTCATAAATCGGTCAATTTAATAAATCATAGGATGTAAGACAGACAGTGCAGCTACAGTGCCCTTTAGAAGAGTTCAGACCTCATTTACTCACATTTATGAAGTCAGTCTGAGTGTGCATTTATAATACACATCATAAAACATAGGTTCAGTGTAATAAAAGTAGAAAATGTTGGGAATGCTCAGCAGGTCTGCGGAGAGAGAAAGAAACAAGTTAACGGTCCTGCATCGGGCCAGGAAGTCAGCTGGATGCTGCAAAATGAGGTGGGCTGTCAATGGGACAAACAGCTGACAACTACCCACCTCTGTCCAAGTAAGGTTCCGGGTGGGAGGTCAGTGGGTGGAAATCAACAACCTGTTCAGAAAATTCTGCTCACACTGTGCCATGTACGACAAATTCCACCACAGCAGCTGAGGTAATCCACAGCATTCCAAAATAATTATCAACATTCCAAATAAAACAACCTACCACATTTTTTTCAAAAAAAGGCAAGTCACTCCATCTCCCAATATCAATGGATACTAAAAAAAATCCAAGATCTGGATTCAGAGCTCTATCTTCACCAAAACGTATCAATTCTTTTTTTTTGCGCCATACTCTGACTGTGTACCAAGTTTCATCGAAATCTGTCCATTAATTTTTGAGATACTTTGTTTACAGAGAAAAAGTTTAACAGCAGTAAAAAAAATCTCCATCCAACTTCAGTGATGGAAGTAATTACAAGTCCCTCTGAGACATTTTCATTTCAATAAAATAATATCTTCTCATAGCTGTAGATGAGCCTGGTGTCTTCATATCCTAAACTAATAAAGTTAATCTTGTTACAAGCTGGGCTGTCTGCATCTTAATAGCCTCAATTGTACATTATTATTAATTTTGTAGGGTTGAATATCTCCCAATTTTTGTGACAAAATTATAATGTACTGCAATTAAATATTAATTAATCTATGCCCTTTAAGATAGTGATGCAGGCAGTATTCAAACTATGTACAGGTACACAATCTTTTATCCGAAATCCACGGAGCCAGTTGCTTTTCAGATTTCAGAATTGTTTGGATTTTAGAATAAATGACAATTTTGCAGTGAAATAAAATAAATCTTACCAAACAGCAGCGCAGACCCACGTGTGACGCATACGAGCGTTGAGACACACTTGAAGCCTGCCAGTGCTGGACCACGCTGCCACATCACATCCGAGTGGCATGGGTCAAGTGGGTGTGGAGTTGGGTCACCTGTTTGCACGCCAAACAACCTTGGTAATACGGAGAAAAACTTCACGAGAAATCTTCAGATTTCAAAGCTTTTTGGATTTCAGAATTTCGGATAAAGGATTGTGTACTTGTACTATCATTTGAGTTTTAACACACTGTCAGCTATTCAACCATAGAATTCATATCTCTCAGAAACACCATACTCATGGGCATAGTTCCTTTTCTTTTGCAGAACAAGGGGGTCTATAACAGATGGCAGCAGCAGCACAGCAGCAAGCACACCGGAGGCACTGATCCTTTAGATTAGATTAGATTACATTACATTACAGTGTGGATACAGGCCCTTCAGCCCAACAGGTCCACACCGACCCGCCAAAACGCAACCCACCCCATACCCCTACATTTACCCCTTACCTAACACTACGGGCAATTTAGCATGGCCAATTCAACTGACCTGCACATTTTTGGACTGTGGGAGGAAACCGGAGCACCCGGAGGAAACCCACGCAGACACGGGGAGAACGTGCAAACTCCACACAGTCAGTCGCCTGAGGCGGGAATTGAACCCAGGTCTCAGGCGCTGTGAGGCAGCAGTGCTAACCACTGTACCAACATGCCGCCCACTTTGGTGGAGATGATGCTGGGAATAATTAGAGTCCTGAAGCTACAGCGTCATTGAAGCCGAAGATGTTCCTGCTAAATGCACCTTCACCCTCCCCAACCCCTGTACCAATAGTTACCATATTTTAACCCGATCCTTGTGCCTTTACACCTTTACAGTCAGTGGAACGCTAAAGGCCTGGATGGAGAAGAGATCAAAGAAGAAGTACCATCACTCTACATGGCACTTGCAGCCACCAGCTCAGACACTGATGGAAACTAGTCCTGCTGCAGAGGATTTTCATAAGGTGATATCTAGGGAACAAGTAATGAACATGTATACAGAAATCCTTACTACATTGATAGACTTACGAGAGATCCTGCTGTTATTATCAAACAGCAGAGGAGTCCAGTTTCAACTTGCCCAGGACTTTGCCTGGATCGTAACCTCTCCAGCATGGACTTGATGACCAATTCCAGGAGAACATAAATGTATCCATACAAACAGCATTGATGTTCAATGTCTCAGCCTCCATTCACATACAAACAGAAGTTTGCCCAGTAATGGAGTGTTGCAGTGAAAGCTCAGACTGAGGTCATTCCATCTCAGCTCCGTATCATGCAAACTCAGCCAGAAGGTCTAGCTATATTTTGTTGGTATCAGAGCTCAAAAAGCTTCACAAAGTCTCACTGAATCAGAGCAATTAACTGCACATTCACAAAGTGAAATCCAGTATAGTTTCAACACATTTCAATGAGGTGTAGTGCCCATAATGCCATGTATGTGTAGTTAATAGTATCTTGCACCATGAGGAATGCAGCTACACCTGCAAAATCACATGCTTGCTCCTCCTGCTTCTTTCTATCCATGGAGAAGTATGAAATTTCTTCATATTATATACAAACACTCCAGTCTTCTGGATATGATAATGGATGCCAAACTGTGTGACATTTGCTATGTGGGCTATTTCAGCCTGGAAGCATCTGTTCCAAAAAGAACACTCAGAGACACAGTCACATCGAGAGAAATTGAAAGCATTCTCCTCACCCTACTCTGAGATTGCAGGTCTAGTTCCAAGAGGTGAAACAGTTCTGCAATCACTCATTCAATGAAGGACAGTTCCAATGCACCCTCCTCCTGACTAAGGTCTAGGCAGAAGAAGTGTTCTCTGAAAGTCCCATGTGGGTACAACTGTCTGTTGAGAGTGCTTCTTCCCAGGCTTCTCCAGCTCTGTCTGCCAGCACCTTGTCTTCTTTGCTTTCTCTAGTCTAACTCCTTCAATACAAGCCCTCCCAAGTCAATCTGCAACTGTAGCCCCATGACATAGCAAGTCCAGGTCCTACTGTGTGCCTTCCCAACATGCAACACCACTTTCTGCAGATGTTAGCAACCTTTCTGAACTCCTCCAAATCTGCTGCACCTCCACAAAATAAAGTAGATCCAACATAAAGTAGTTACCAATTTACCTGCAGGATGAACGGTAATGCTTTCAAATTGTGCTGATAGAGCACTGGAGAGACATCCATGTTGCTGAACACATACTTAATTGTATGTGTTTAAGGAAGGGTGTTAACTGAAGTGGAAAAGTCAACTCAATGTTGCCAAATCAGTATTGAATGCTGAATGAGTTCATAATCTACCTACTCCACATAATACCAGTCCATATATATAGCAACTGAATGAGTCCCTGAACTAACCCACTCAACACAACTGGGATGTGTCATGGGCTATGCCAGAAGTAACAGTGCAGATGCCATCTTTCACCTCATTGATCGTGACACCAGGGAGCTGGACAGTCAATGACATGAGGTAGCATATGTTTGAGGGCAAAGATAAACCCGGTTGCCGAATATCAGAAAAAAAATACAAGTCGTTGGGTGTGAATTTAGGTTCCAATTTTTGAACATGACCTTTTTCACAAACAGTTCATCTGTCTAATTGAAATGGGATTGATAATTACATCCTATCTGTCCTGACATTATGATTCTAATACTTTAATACATTTTGCTTGTTATCTATTGTGTATTAAACAGGTCAAAATATAAAGATATGAGCTACACTGTAGAATGAATTATGTAAACTCAGACAACTAACAAGTAAAAATACGCCAAAATTTATAGTACAAAATCAGGGCCAATGAAAGGAACCAGCAAATAAAACTCCCTCAAAATGATAGTGCAAGACTACTATTTAGGTAATTCTAATGACCTCATGGAAACTTGTTTCTTTTCATCATTTTTCACTAGACAGCATTGAAAAGTGAAGAAAAACTAGCAGAATCATCCTCATTCGTAGAAGATGATCACAGCACTAGCAACAAAGCATCTGTAAGCCCAAGTCATCCCACTGAGGGAGAAAGAATGGCATCAGCAGGTACCCTTACAGGAGAAATCAAAGAAGCAAGCAATTGTATACACAAAAGCAAAATACTTCTTTGTCTCAGAAACATCAGCATGTTTCCTTTGTGAGGCTTGGTATTTTGCTAATGGCACTATCAAGGAATTAATTACCTGGACTACAGGGAATGATATAACCATTTACAAAAAAGCATCCATTTTTGCAACACATTGACATCAAGGCTTGGATCAATCTAATCATCAAATAGCAGACTTTTGGTAAAGTTCAATGCTTAAAATCACTCAATAAAAATAATAAACCTTTCTCCCTTGTGTATTGGAGATGGAATGTGATGGAATAGGAGACTGAAAACAGAGTTTATATCCTTTGTAGTGGTATATAACAATAGATAGATAGGGAAAGAACTAGGTCAATATGTACTTTTTTATTTAATCAAATAAATGATGCTTCCTTTCCAGAATTTGAAGGGTATAATTGGTAGAGATGTCATTATGCAAATCACATGCAAATTAGGTAATTAGACAATACACTTTCCCCTAGCATTCTCAAAATATTAAGTCCTATTTTTAAGAAGCTTGGATGAGTTATGCTAATTTGACCTAATTTACAAACATAAATTAGGTTAATTGCAAAATAGACTTTCCCTGTAGCTCAAAACTTTTAACTCCCAGTTTTAGAAAGTCTACTGAGTATAGGTAGTGGGAGCCCTTTGAACTTTCAGATGACAACCTCCATTGGAAGGAGAATCTTTCCTGAAGAGCATGCTGTTGACTACTGCGATGAACACAAGAAAAGCAATCTCAGCGGCATATTTCCCAGACAGTCAGTCTGAGGTGACAGGCTGCTGCTGGTTACATTATGCAGCTAATGTTTCACCTTCAAAAGATCCATGTGCTGCTGCAGAACCAGCCGAACATCACCACAGATAGATGCTCACGAGCTTATATGATCAGCCAAGAGATATTCCCTGCTGTCACCTTTGATATTACATAGCTTGAGGTTATGCTGAAATGTATCCTTGAATTTCTTTTGCTGTCTACCTGCTTCCAGTCGCCGTGTTACAGCTTACTGTGCAGAATACTTTTCAACATTTCGGGATTTGTCCAAATGGAGGGCACATAGCAGTGTGGCAGTGTTCTGATCAGCATAACCTCACCACAGTAGTCTTGGCATATTCAAGGATCTTGCGGGTGTCTGTGGTTTTGCAGCTTCACTGGCCTACCTTTGACTTTGATCATGATAGGTTTGAATCTGCATTGATTAAACTACATGATTATTTCTTGTCCAGGATCAGCCTCAGGTGTTGGAGGTGGAGCCTGTCAAACTGCCAGATGTGATGGTGGGAACACCTCCAGGACGCACATGTCTATAAAGAAGCTTAAAATACTATCAGCTTTGTTGCACGTTTGATCCCATGCTAGTTCCAGGCATAACTTTTCAGTTCACAGAATGCAGATTTTTTCTTTCCTAATAAAACAGAATGTTTCATCATCTTTTCTCTAAACATGAGGGTGTAGATGTGTTAGAAATTGTACAGAATACTGCAACAGATGACGAAACAACAAGTTCTGTTTATGTTTTCCTTAGATAAGCACATGGATAATTTTAGATTAGTGGAGGGGGACAAGCTGAGAATAGTTCACAGGTCAGCGCAACACCGAGAGCCGAAGGGCCTGTTCTGCACTGTATTGTTCTATGTTCTGATTTGTTGAATATTCCCACTGGCAAATATGAAATGTGTGCTACCTTCATATGAGTTACAGTCCATGTGCTTTCACTGCTAAACCACCGTTGCTCAATAGCAAAGATGTCCTTTACTGAGACAAAATGACTTTCCTTTCCTAAGAGCCAGGGCTGACAGGTCAGCATTGTGGAGGGGGAGCCCCTTCCACAGGATTGCTTGTAGCAACAGCTGTGGCTCTCCATTTATAAGTGGGGCTGGTGTTTAAAGGAGGTGACAATGGGAGGGGATGTTCGAGTCATGCTGCCAACAGAAATCCTATGTTATATTACTTTGATTTCCATTACTGGCACTTCTTGAAGTCTGCCATCACTGCCAGTGTGTGGAGCAGTGTAAGGGATTGTTTGAGGTGCTTCACTACCACCAATCATCCTTTGGTCTATAATTTGTCTGGGGCCTGTCTGATGATCAGTGGTAGACAGTACCTTTACAGAAGAGGTACTGTTCCTAGTTAAGAGGATAGTTTAATGTGTGATATTATTAAGTATAACTACATCACTAGTCAGGCATAATTTCTAGGACTCTTTAGAGCTACACAGAATATATCTGCTCCCTCTGACTCCATCCACAGACCGCATGTCAATTTAACAGAGTGAGAACTCAATGTAGCTTGAGCATTAACTCCTACAGAACCATTAACTTATACAACATCACCCCCAACAGTTTTTCCCCATAGCTAACCCATTATACATTCATGCAGGTAACCATATTGCACATGCTACAACCCAACTCTCCCCGCCCCAGTCCATGGCAAATGCAGGCAGTCTAGATGTTTCACAATTTTCTCACACTCTTTTAGAACTTTGAAGAATGATCGATCTTCTGCTTGAAGATTGGTGACACCTGTTCTGATCCATGGATCATTTCTCTGCTGAAGCATCTTTTATCTTTCTGAAAGGCATTAACTTTACAGTGACAGGCAGAAACTATCTCTGACTCTTTATGAACCAACACAACTTTTGTACAATGGCACAGATTCCAGACCACATAGGCCTGTGGTTCCTTTTTGTAGCTTTTTTACAATCCAGAAGTATAATCACACAACTAAACAGCTTTTCCTACCATCCAAACACCTGTGGCAATTTTCACCTGTTCACTACCTCTAGTAAATCACCCGTGTTTCGAATTACAAAGAACAAAGAACAAAGAAAACTTACAGCCTAGGAACAAGGCCCTCCGG